>NW_027185712.1:14054258-14074766 GCF_028583685.1 Petaurus breviceps papuanus | reverse complement strand
GTGTGTATGTGTGTGTGTGTGTGTGTGTGTGTGTGTGTGTGTGTGCTGGGGAAGCAGTATCTCTCTGGGCACACATACAGGATGCAAATGAGGCCTTTCACTCAAGTCCTTCCAAAGCAGCCAGTGGGGCAGGCTGGGCTGGGCTGTTTGATCTGTCGGGTGCTGTATCTGGAGTTGTTTGATGTTGGGGAGATGAGGAGGGGAGGAGATGGAAAAAGCCACGTCCATATGCATCACCCTTCCCCCACTCGGCTCACTGAGAGAGACCAGGAGTGCCTTCGCCATCTCCTCCCCCCTCCCATGTCCGCTCAGTGCCCACTCTCCTCCCCCTGCCCCCACCAGAGACCTAGAGAAGCTACAGGCCTTCTTCACCATTTACTTCCTCCCCTCCTCCTCCCAGAGGTTCTCTCCCCTTCTCCCTGCAGAGATCAACAGAAAGGAGGTCATAGGCCTCCTTTACCATACTTTCACCCACTTGCTCCACCAAAAACAAAAATAAAAACCCAAAACCCAGAGAAGTTTCAGACTGTCTTTTAAACACTCTGGAGCACAGGGGACCCTGGCAGGACAAAGTCACTCTGCATGCCACTCTGGTCAAGGTCTCCACTGAGGGCGCAGGAACAGGGAGGGGAAGGCAAAGGAGAGGAGGGGAAAGCAGGCCGGATACACAAATTGCCTTTGGCAAGATAGGCGGCTGTTTCCTAAATTTTGTCCTGAAGAAACCATGCTTGTTTTCACCTCTGTGGGTTTGCTCCCACCTCTCTCCTTAGGCAAAACTGCTTCTTTCTTTAGAATCATGATATTACTTGGAGATGAAAGGGACCCTCTAGTTTTACAGGTGAAAAAAGAGAAGCCCTGGGCACTTGCCCAAGTCATGGATAGGGAAGAGCAGATCTGGGATTCAAACTCAGATCTGGCCTAACCAAATCCAGGATCCCTTTTATCATCCCACACTGCCTCCTTTCCCCTTAACTAAGTCTATCAAGGATCAGCTCATATTCTCCAATCCTCCAGGAAGGGCTTTCTAGTCTATTCTAGGCCCCAGGCCACATGCCCCTCACATCTCCTCTCCTACCAACTCATACTCATACATTAGCCTTTGATCACACTAAGCCCTCTCTTGTCAGTCACTTGGTTAACAAACATTTATTAATGCTTTCTATGTGCCAGGGATGCATGGACAGGAAAAAAATGCCATCCTCAGACAACATCTAAACAACTGGGTACATACAATGTAGGAGAGTATACACACATATGTATGTATGTACATGTATATACATATATGAAATAATACATGTACACAATACATATAAGTATATCTACTTATTGTCTCTATATATGCATATACATGTATGTATATGCATATATAGAGATGGAGAGAAGGAGGGGGGAGAATAGATGGAAGACAGAATCAGAGGGAAGGTGTTAGCAGCTAGAGGGTTAATAAAGGTCTCCTAAGAAAGTAGGATTTGAGCTGAATCTTCAGGGAAGCTAGGAAGGAGGGATATATGGAGGGAGAGCATTCCAGGCCTGGTGGAGGGCCAGTACAATGTTGGGAGAAGGAGGATTGTATATGGGTAGCTGCAAAACAGTCAGAGTAACTAGATTGTAGAGTGCACGATGGAGAGTAAAGTATAAGAAGACAAGAAAGAGAGGAAGGGACCACATTGACTTTAAATACAAATAGAGGATTTTATGTTTGATCCTGGGGGAAATGAGGATCCACTGGAGTTTATTGAGTGGGAAGTTGACAAGATCAGACCCTTGCTTTAGGAAACTCACTTTTGCAATTGAATGAAGGAGAGACTGCTTGAGGCAGGGAAACCAATTAGAAAATAATTGTAGTAGTCTAACAAGGAGGTGATTGGGACCTGCATTGTGGTATTAACTGCATGAGGAGGGAGAAGGGAATGTGTGTGTATGTATATATGTATATTATATATATATGTGTGTGTGTGTGTGTGTGTGTATGAGAGATGTTATGAAGGTAGAAGTTATTTGACAGATAGAATATATGGGGTGAGTCCTAGTGAGGAGTTGAAGATAGCACAGAGGTTTGAGCCTAGAAAAATTGGGAAGAGGGGAAGGTTTTGAGGAAAGATCATGAGTTCTGTTTTGGACATGTTCAGTTTGAGATGCCTATGAGATATTCAATTCAAGAAATCTAAAAGTCAATTGGTTATGTGGAACTCAAGGGAGGGGTTAGGGATTCATCTATAGATATAAGACTCATCACACAAAGATGATAATCGAACTTTTTGGAGCCGATGAGGTAATCAAACAAGATAGCATAGATGAGGAGTTGTTTTTTTTTTTTTATTTTACTTTTTGGAGGGCAGTTGGGGTTAAGTGACTTGCCCAAAGTCACACAGCTAGTAAGTGTGTCAAGTGTCTGAGGTCGCATTTGAACTCAGGTCCTTTTGATTCCAGGGCCGGTGTTCTATTCACTGCATCACCTAGCTGCCCCAAGAGCAGGAGTTAACCTTTTTGTGTCTCATGTACACCCTGGTGAAGGCTCTGGACTTCTCAGAATATTGTTTTTAAATGCCTAAAATAAGATACAGAAGAGTTCAGAGGAAACCAAATATTTTGAAATAAAGATGAAAATGTTTTTCCCCGTCCAAGTTCATGGACTGCCCACCCCCTCCCCTGAAATCTTTCCATAGATCCCTTGGGAGTCTGGACCTCTTGTCTAGACTCAGAGTAGAAGCAAGAGAACCAGAGAGAGAATCCAGACTTCTCAGGAAGCTGGAAAGAGAAACAAAACGTGGGAGTTGGTTGACTACCATGTATAAAGAAAGGAGGGGCTGGAAGCTTCTTTTGAGAGAAGACGGTGGCTATTCATGAATCAGGGACAGCTCCCGATGCCAGGTAGTGAGAAGTTGAGGAAGGCACAGAGGTTTTGAGCTTATGAGACCGTGAGGATGATGGTGCCTTGATAGTAAAAGGAAATATAGTAAGAGGGGAAAGAACTCAGGAGAGAAGTTAGGGGAAGATATAAAAGCTTGGAATCATCTGTATAGTTGAACCCATGGAAGCTGATGAGGTCACTATGTGAGACAGTAAAGAAGGGAAAGAGGAAGACCATTCAAGATAAAGCCTTTGGGGGAATTCACAGTTAATGGGTATGACACAGATGAAGATTCAGCAAAAAAGAAGAGGAAATAGGAGTTGGACAAGGAACCAGGAGAGAATAGGGTCATGAAAACCTACAGAAGAGAAAGATGTGAAAGTCAAAGGCTGCAGAGAGGTCAAGAAGGACAAGGATCTAGGATAGACCATGTTATCTTTGCAGAGGGCAGTTCTAATTGAATGATGAGATTGGAAAGCTAGATTGCAGAGTGTTTAAAAGACACAGAGGAAGTGTTAGGCACTGATTGTAGATAGCTTTCTCAAGGAATTAAGCTGAGAAGGATCTGGGTGTGAATCCTGATTTCTACTCATTGCTTGTATACCCTTGGGTAACCCATATGGTTCTAGGTCTTGATTTGACCAGATGTAAAATTAGGGAGTTTGGCTAAGTTCTCTTCCAGTTCCAGATCTATGATCCTATGACCTCTAAAGTGTCTTTGAACTTCCAACATTCTATAATTTTATGATAGACTAGCCTTTAATCACCATATCTAATCACTACAAATGTAAAGGGAAAAAGGAGACACATAGAGAAAGAAATAGACAGCCAAGGAGAAGGAAACATATGAAGCGACAAAGAAGCTAAGAGACACATAGAAAGGGATGGCAGACACATAGGCAAGCTGAGGAGATATGGAGGAGCCAAGGCTTTGAGCTGCTAATGAACCAGTGTCAGAGGCTAGACCCTCAAAGAGATTCCCAAGTGAGCTGCAGCTGGATCATCCATCTCTCTTTCTAGCCCTGTGATGCCAGGCCAGTTTGATACTTGATCCTTCTTCCTGTTGGTCAGTAAATGCCTTGAGAGCATATTCCTCTTTAGATCCCTGGTGCCTACTGTGAGGTTTCGTGGTTTAATTGAGTTTAAATGCTGTGAGTCACTGACAAAGATTGTGTGTGGGGGTCAGTGTTCCTGGAGGCTGGGAGACTCCCTGAACCCAAGGGGCATGACAGTAAAGTTGAGGAGGCAGAGATGTTATCATCTATCTAGGTCTCTGCTCGTGTCTCCATCCCCATACTTTTGGTCCCTTTCACCCCTGAACCCACCCTATCATTTCCAACCTCATCTTAGTTGAACTTCACAGGTACAAATCAGGAGGTATATTAGACAATGTAGCCACCATAAATGGAAGTCACTTTTTTTTGGTGGGGGTGTGCATGTATGTGTGGGGGGCATCTCTCCAGCTGAGTGATTATTCATTTCACATACTACATTATCCTTCCCAAGCACACTGTCTGCTGCAAGTCTATCAAAATTTCTGTGAGGACTCCTCTGCCACAGAACCTTGTTGTCTAATGGGGTTTCCACTGGCATCTGGCATATTTTCTTGTGTTTCACCTATCACATGATAATTTATAGCATAATATAAACTTGTGGTTTTTTTATCCCCCTCTTTCATATAACATAAATTATGGCCAGTTTGTCCTTAGCTTTTCAGGAGACAGATAAGGGGCTTTATTTCAACAAAGGTAAAAAGCTATCACAAGTGGATAGGGTTGGCTGTGGTATTGTGAGGATGTGGGGGAGGGGGTGGCACAGAGCAGAATTATCCACCCCTAGACATGCCCATGAATGCTCACTGGATGACATCGTATTGGTTTCCACACAGTCTCTTGTTTTCTGATTGCTTGTTCTCTCTGACTTATGATAGTGATCATGCACATCACACCACTAACTCTCTGTTCACATCCCACTTTCACACACTCCACATTCTATGACCTCAAGGGTTGGCCTCCTAGTTAGGCCTACTCCACCAGTCACCAGCATCAGGAGAATGCCCTGATTATTTCTCCATAGACCTGGGGAGTGGTGGGCAAAAACCAGGATCAGCTTTGAGGCTTTTTCCACTCTGTGCACCAGCTCTCCTCCTTCAGAGTCTGTCATCCTTTATAAGGCATGGTTTTAAGACCCCTCACCATCAGATCAACCTCATCTCCTTTTCTGGGTTTGTATATACTCAAGCATTTGATTATTAGACTGGGCTGGAAGAACTAAGTTGTGGCTGTGGAGACTGAGAAGCCCCTTCGAAAACATTTCCTTTCCTGTCCTGGGTTGTCCTTTTCTGTTCACAGAGGGTAACATGAAGAATCTTCATGAGGATAATGGTTCAATCTAAAGTAATCTCTGACTCTTAGTGGGGATTTACTTTGCTTAATTCTGAACTTACTTCTCTAATCAGATCATAGAACCTGTTTCTTCTGCCTGGAGTCAGTAAGAACTGAGTTTGAATCTGGATTCAGATACTTACTAGCTGTGTGATCCTGGGCAAGTCACTTAACCTGTGTCTGCCTTAGTTTCCTCAAATGTAAAATGAAGATAGTAACAGCATCTACCTCCCAAGGTTGTTGTGAGAATCAAACGAGATAATATCTGTAAAATGCCTAGCATATAGTAGGGGCTTAGTGCTCATTTGCTTTCTTCCTTCCTCTCTCATACTATGACATCTTTCACCTTCCTTCTCATCTTGTCTCTTTTTTTGTTCCAGGAAGATTCTCTTACTTTCCCTCTTTATCCTTAGTCATCCCAAGCCTTCTTACTGTCGACCTTCATCCCCTACCTCATCTATCAATTGTAGGAGTTATGCTTTCTCTCTCTCTCTCTCTCTCTCTCTCTCTCTCTCTCTCTCTCTCTCTCATTCTCTCTCTTTCTCCTCTCTCCTCCTCTTCCTCCTCCTTCTTCTCTTTGTCTCTCTCTGTCTGTCTGTCTCTCTCTGTCTTTCTGTCTGTCTCTCATCTGTATTTCCCTAGTATCCTGTCAGTACAATGTCATCACCTTGAGGTCAGGGAGAGTTGCATTTTTGTCTTTTTATCCTCATTGTCTGCCCCCCCCCCCAATGATTTGATTAAAGCTCTTCAAGATTACTAGCTCAGTCTAGATCTAAGCAGAATAAATAAACCTCTGTTCAAATGTGTCTATCAACTTGATTTGTCTTTATAAAAGCAGGAAAAGAAGCCAACTTAACTTCTCAGACACTAAAGCTCTCACAAGTACTTTCTGATGCTTTCATTTTTTTTTTTGCTTATTTTGATTGTTCCAAGTTTAGTTTTAAACCGAAGTGTCAATTACACTTTGAAAACTGGTTATGAATAGCCAGTTAAGAAAATGGTGCTTTAGAGTAGGATTCAGATTTCTGGCTCATGGTTTAAATTCTAGGAATGGCAGGTTCCTGGGTCAGGATGGAGTGTACCAACAAGAGTTGGTAAAGGAGCATTTTCCTGAAATCTTACAAATCTGATGGAAAAAAAAGAGTTTAAACTGAAAAAAGGATATGTACTATGGCTATGAATACCTGCATCGGAAGATACTAAGCGATAGCTACAATGAAGGAAGAAAAATAGCAGTAGAAATTCATACTCAGCATCCAGAAATTCATAAAACTCAAGAAGGAACTAGTTATAAAACCCATACTTCAGATAATTATGCACAAAGCACCAAGAATACAAAATATAAGCAATAAGCAAGATGAACTAGACATCCTAATTCAATGAGGAAAATTTGACCTCACAGGGATCACTGTGATATGATGAGATATAGTGAGATAAGACCCATGATTGGACTAGTGCTCCTAGGAGGATATGCCTTTTTCAAAAAGAACTGGCAAAGAATAGGGTGTGTTTGTGTGTGTTGAGGGGTTGGAGTTGGAATAGTATTAAATATTGGGGATATATAATCATGTGACAAAACCCTGGAGCCAGAGAAGGTGAAAAACATTTGACTGAAGATTATTGGAGGCAGAAATAGAAGTGATATTATCATCAAAATATACTGGACATCTTGGTCAGAAAAAGGAAATGGACATCTTGGTCAGAAAAAGGAAATGGACATCTTGGTCAGAAAAAGGAAATAGATGAAAAATTTAGGAAATAAATAAGGAGGCTGTCATGATGATGAAAGTGATGGGGTACAGGTTCTGGGAAACCCCTTAAACTCTGATCAAATCTTCCCACTTGATGCCAGTGGGATTGTGCCCACCTGACCTACTGGAGTCTGACCTCAATCCCCTCAAGATCCTCCTTAGACTCCTCCTTAAGACCCTCCCCAAACCCCTCCTCTAGACCACCCCTAAGTCCTCCAACACTCTCTCTGTATATAAGACCCATATGGCCTCCATGACGGGGCTGAGATTAATCTAGCTCAGACTCAGTCTGTGTCAGATTATTCTGGCCACTTTTCCAATACAAGCGTCACAGATACCTAGGTTCCTTAAGAGTACCGATTTTAGTGAATCTTTAATAAACTTTGTTTTACTTTGGCTGAGAGAAGACTTGAATCAAATTCATTTGGCAAGACCCATCATCTTGATATTCTGGGGTCTCGAGCACCTCTGAACCCTAAACCTCAACAGAAGAACTTCAGTTTTCCAGATACATCCTGGAGTACCAGCTAATAACTTTTTATGTATCTTAATGATAACATCCTTTATAAAGTGGAGGAACCAACAAGAAGAAATATTCTGTAGATGATTCTCAATGACAAGGAGGAAGTGCTTGCCAGGGTATAAATTATGGGAAACTAGTGAGAAGCAATTATTCCTTCTTAGGGATGTAGTAGAGAATGGGTGGGAAGCTGAGAATACTATGTAATATATCCTAGATTTGGGGAGAGGCTTAAAAACAAGGGTGCACTGGTTAAGTGTTTCACCATTGGCTCTCCAAAAAAAGTTATGTGAATGACACACTTTAAAATCTAGTATTCATTATTACCATTTTCTCCATAACTTTCTTAGGTCTTAACAATCAACGAAACAATCAATCAAGTCCTGAATTGTATAGTTTGCCAATTTCTGAAGTATAAATGCTCACAATGAAAATTTGTCAGCTCTCACAAGCTGGTTCCTGCTGACTCCAGCATTCCCCTGCTTAAGAGATACTTTTGGTAGCATATCACTGACTAAAATCTCCAGGGGAAGTTGTCCCAGGGAGGATGACAATCTCTCAAGAATATTAATTCTGAAGATACAAAGAGAAAGGATTCTAATGAGGAAAGAAGGGAATTGTTTGAATAGATTTGATGTGGACACATGAGCAACTCACCAACCAACTTAGATACACACATATAATGCACACGTGTGTATATTATATATACACGTATACATGGATGTATATGTGTGTATATATACACATTCCACAAAAAGATAAGGGCAAGGATAGGATGAATATGAAAGCATAGCACAGTCCTATAAAAGTAGTGTCAAGAGTACTAAAGCTTAGGATGAACTGAGGCTGGCAATGAAAGCTGAGAATAATGAAAAGGAGTTTTTGTGGCTATATTGGTGAAAAGAGAAAGATCAAAGAAAGGATAGAACCAATGCTTGTGGTTAATAGGCAGATGATAACTAACAATGAGAAGAAGGCAGAGCTGTTTAACTTTTAGTTTGATTTCCTTTTCTCTGCCAAGGAAAATTATCTCTGGGCGTGAAGGAAACAACAAAAATGGCTAATACAGAGCTGATCCCCAAGAGAAGTAAAGAGATACTGGAAGAGCACTATGCTTCTCTGTATGAGTTGGGACAACCTGAGCCAGGTGAACTATATACTAGGGGACTAAAGGAATAGGTGGATGTGACTGCTGAATCATCGTCTGTGATCTTTGAAACATTGTGGAGAACTGGAGAAGTACTGGAGGATTGGAGAAGGGAGAATATTGTCCTAATTCTGAAAAAAAGAGGGAGGAGAATAGGGGCTACAAAGTATAGACTGACAAGTTTTACTTGGGTTTCTGACAAAATTCTAGGATATATTATTAAAAGGATGTTTAGTGAACATTGAGGAAAAAAATTACAATGATTACAAAAGACCAGTATCAAGAACATGTTGTGCTAGACAACTACATGTACCTTTTTCAATTAAGCAATTAAGAATTTATTAAATGCCTACTATTGCCAGGCACTAGATATACAAATACAAAAAAATGAAATAATCTGTAATATCAAGGCTTTTAATATTACTAGACTGATAAAAGAGGGGAATGCTATATAGTACCTAGATGTTAGCAAAACATTTAATAGTCTTTCATGTTATTTATATGAATGAGATGGAGATATTTGGGCTATTTGACAGTGAAACTAATTTGATTTGGAACAAGCTGAATGATTGGATCCAAAAGGTCGTCATTCCTCAGTCCACATAAACTTAGAAGGAGGAGTAACTCAGGAATTTGTATTTGACTCTTTTCTATTTAATTTAAAAATCAGTGACTTAGATGATGAACCCATAAATGACAGATTGGCACAAGTTGGAATTGGTGGTCATGATTTTAAGAAGATCTTGCTAAGAAAGAAAATTAAAAGACTTCATGTGGACACAATGAGTGTGGTCAAGTATTTTAAGGTCTATCCTATGGAAGAGGGGCTAGAATGACCCTGCTTGGCCCAAGAAGGCAGAATTAAGAGCTTTCAGGGAGGAAGATTTAGGTTTGATGTAAGAAAAAACTTCCTGAGAATCATAGGTATCTGAAATTGGCAAATTTGATTACTCAGACAATCACTTTACTCAGACGATCACTTATCAGGTAGGAAATAGAGGGGATTTTTGTTCAGGTGTGAGCTATCATCAGTGGCCTCTGAGAATTCTTCCGATTCATTCTGTGACAGTTCACAGGTGCTCCATGGTGAGGAATGGGAATCAGCCTGGCTGAATGACTGTGACCAGGAAATTGGTCAGATCTAAAGGCTGATGCAAGGAGTTTTCTCATAGTTATACATCTCAAGCAACCCATATGTCTTACCTGAAAATTGGCCCCATAGTGATCGATCAGTTATTATTTCCATGTTCCTTTGATTGTTAACAGACCCCCATTTGGGGTGGGGAACAGGAGAGTGGGACACCTCTTTTTCTGGTCTGCACCTGTTTGCTTTCCCCCTCCCAATTTGCAAAGTTCCTAATCTTTCCTCCAATTAGAAATCAGGTTACCTTATGTATTGTGGTTATTGGTTCCTTTTAATTAATTGGTCCTCTTTAGTTAATTGTTTTTAATGTTTCAAAGTCTGGCTCCTCCTATATTTGAGGTCCAGCCCCCATCTGAGGAAGGGGTCCTGGTCCAGATTTGTTAGGCAATTGGTGTGCAATGCTCCATAAAGCAACATGTTTCAAAGCTTAAACTTTTGTTTTCTTAGGCATTTCATCTAACACAAGGACAAACGATGTTCCTTACTTCAAGGAGTTTTGTATTTTTATAAAATATAGAAATTTTATAGAAAATAAAGTTCTTGCTTACTATGTGCCAGGCACTGTGTTGAGAATTGGGGATACAAATACAAAAGATAGTTGCTTTTCTCAAGGAATTTGAATTCTAGTTAGTCTCTCTCTCTCTCTCTCTCTCTCTCTCTCTATATATATATATATATATATATATATATATATATGTATGTATACACATATATGTATGTATGTGTGTGTGTGTGTGTGTATGAGTGGTGGACAGGGAAAGGAGTTTGTGGTCTAAGAAGTCATTTGGATGGTGGATGGAACTATAGGGTAGACAATTTACACAGTCATTCCAGAAGCAATAGTAGTGTTAATTTTCCTTACTGTTCCTAGAACAAGAGGTGGAAAATTAGAATTGCAGAGGTTATCTAGTTCAGTCTCCTCATTTTACAGATAAGGACACTGAGGCTGATGACGTTAAGTGACTTGGGCAAGGTCACAAAGCTAATAAGTGGTAGTACCTGGTCCATTGTTGCTCTAATTACAAGAGGAACTTGAAGGGGGAAGTATTTAACCCAAAGGTGGTTGAATTTCAGGCACCAGGGCAGACTGGCAGCAAAGATTTTTTGGTGTGATAGGGGTTGGGGTCTTTGTAACTGAGATAAACACTAGAGGTAATTAAACCACAGTTAGACTATAGCTTTGTTTAAAAAAGAGCCTATGGAGTAAACCAATATGATTGGAGAGTGACAGTCAATTAAAGAATAAACTTTTTGCGGGGTGGCTAGGTGGCTCAGTGAATAGAGCACCAGCTTTGGAGTCAGGAGGACCTGAGTTCAAATCCTGCCTCAGACACTTCACACACACACACACACACACACACACACACACACAAAACTAGCCATGTGACCTTGGGCAAGTCACTTAACCCCAATTGCCCTACCTCCCCCCCTCCAAATAAAAAAGCAAAAAAAAAAAAAGAACAAACTTCTTTTTTTTTAAATGACAAAGTTTTGCCACCTTGCCCAGGCTAGAAGAGTAGCAGCTACCCAGTGGCCCAATCCCATTATTGATCAGCAACAGGGATCTGACCTGTTCTGTTTCTGACCTGAAACAGTTGACCTCTAAGAGCTCACCATATTGATTCCAAACTTAGTGTGGGCATAAAAAAAGGTGGGCATATCCCATTTTAGCTCAAAACTCCCAAGATTGAGATATCTACCAACTTTGGTCTTCCTGGCAGCTGGGATTACAAGTATGAACCACCATCCCCATCCAGTAACAAACTATTTTAAAGGAAGATGGAGCAGAATGTGTACCTGTTTCCCTGTCTAGAATTTTTGGGCAATGTGGCTTAGGGAGTCACCTTGAATTCAGAAGGCACTCTGTGTTCCATTCCATTTAGATTACCTGCTCTACCTCTCATTTCTGAGTTTTTATGTGGGCTCTGGCCCATATTTGGGATGTTCTCCCCCATCGCTTCTGCATCTTAAAATCCTTAGTGCCCTTCAAGAACTTCATATATACACATTTTTTCTCCATCTCTGTTTGTGTTCACTTCCAGCAGAACATAATCTCTTAGACAGGGGATGTTTTGTTTTTGTCTTTGTACTTCCAGGGCATAACAGAGTGTTTGACATAGTAGACCTTTCATCAATGCATGCTGAATAAATAAACAGATGCATCAGGAGAACTGGGTCTGAATCCCAGATCTGGCATGGATGAGGTGTGTGGTCCTGGACAAGTCATTTTTCTCTCTCAGACTCAGTTCCCTTATACATAAAATAGGGAATTTAATGCTTCTATTAACGACCTGATCAGGTCAGCAGCACTTTGTAAACCTCCAAAATGCTTTAGAAATGTGAGACATTATTATCAAGTGCTATTCTGTGTCATGCTTATTTGTATATGTGACATTTCCCTTTCTGTATTATAAGGTTCCACAAGGCAGAAACTGAGTCTTACTTATCTTTGTATACCCCCAGTGCCTTGGTCTAATCTTTTCTGTCTAGTATTTTCTTTGCATGTATTTTGAATATGCTTACATATTGACAGAGGAAGTGCTGGTGGCAAGGGGGATTAGGAAAGGTGGCTGTGATTCAGCTGAACGTTGAAGGACTCCCAGGGGTTAGGAGGGAGTGTATTGAAGGAATGGAAGACAGCTTGTACAAAGGGACAGAGATGGGAGACAAAATGTTGCATGTGGGGAATAGTAAGGATGCCAGTTTGGCTGGACTATAAAGGGCATGAAAGGGAGTAATGTATAATAAGCCTCAAAGGTAGCCTGGAGCCAGTTTGTGAAGGGCTTTAAATACCAGACATGGGAGTCTGTATTTGATCCTAGAGACAACAGGGAGAATGAACAGGACTTACAACTGACTGGATGTGGGAGGTAAGGGAGTGAGAGGAGTCAAAAAATAATCCCAAGGTCATGAACATTTAAGATCTTGTGAACAACCATGCCACCAACAGGAATACTGAAGTCAGAAAGGGGAGCAGAGTTGAGGAAAGAAATCAATTTGGCTTTGAATGTGTTGAGCTTGTGATGACAGCAGATCATCTATGTGGAGATATTCAAGTAGTTGAGTTTAGATCTGGAGGGAGAGTGAGGTTAGAGAGAGTGATCGGAATACCTACTTCAAGGGGAGCTTGTAAGTAAATGGTATTGCTAATTATGAAGGAGTCTCTCCTTACCGCCACCTCTTAGAATCTCTGACTTCTTTCAGGACTGAACTCAAATCTTACCTTTTTGCAGAAGGACTTTTTGGGTCCCCCCAGTAGCTAGTGACTTCCCCATGAGATTACTTTGCATCTACTCCATACATCTTTTATCTTTCTGGTTATTTAAATATTGTCTCCTCCATTAGAAGGTAAGCTTCTTGAGGGCAGGGAGTATTTTTAAAAATTTCTTTGTATCCCTAATTCAGTGCTTGTCATATAGTAAGCACTTAATACATTCTTGTTGATTTGTGTTTGATTGATTAAAGCAGCCCCCTGAAAGATTTCTCTTTGATGATATTTTTCTCCTGTATAACTCAAATTATAGAGTGGTAGGATGGGCTAATAAAAAAACATATAAATTAAGAGCCCCAAGAGCTACATTCTAATCCTGATTCTGCCACTGACTCCCAGCATGAACATTGGGAAATTCTTTGGGCTCCAGTTTTTCCAATTGTAGAGTAGGAGTATACCCACCTCACTGGAGTGTTATGGAAATGAAATTCAAGACTAGTTATGAAAGCACTTTGAAAAGGATAAAATGCTTTGCACTGCGCAAACATGCAGAGTATTATTAGGAAGATAGGCACCTGAAAATAATAGACCCACTAACAACATTCTATTCATATTTTTCCTGAATTCAGACCAGCCTATCCCCCAGTGAGTCACTGAATTAGTGAGGCAGAGAGTGGAGGGAGGTGGGGAGCAGGAGGTGGGAGGGAGAAGTGGGAGGAAAGAGAAGGCAGAAAACCCTTGAGACTGGGAAAGCAGAGGAGAGGAGAGCATAAGTGACTTAACTCATCTCAAGTGCCTTGTTTGCCAAGGAGTCTTGCAAACATTTTAGAATGTTAGGGAAGTAAAGCACCAGCTGGGCTGGCTTCTTAATGGTCCTCAGTGACCCACCTCATCTCAATATCTTAATAAAAGCTCAAAAGTGATGATGATGATGATGATGATGATGATGATGATGATGATGCCACCATTGGTGATGCAAAAGGAAAAAAAATGGCTCACAGATGAAGTCTTACACACTTATCTTCCCACACCCTTTGACCTCGTGGGTTTTGAGTTCTGTGCCCAATGAGGAACCCCTAGGGTGCTAATGTGCCTTCTCCTCCCCACAATGGGTTTGGAGTGTGATGCAAGCTACACAACATTGGTTCGTGGATATGAACATTGCTGGAGACATAATTCTCAATCTTACTTCCTCACCCTTCATCCACAATACTTAGGGCTGGTTTTTCAAGGGGAGAGAACATAAGAAACAGAAGGCATCTTAGTCTGAAATTTGGGACTAGGGTTTTAGCCTTAGCTTCATCACAAACTTACTTAGTGATCTTGGGCAAGTCACCACCCATCTCTGAGCCTCTTTTTTCCTAGGTTTAGTATTTTGAATTATCAGAGGTCAGTCAGTAAAATCTCAAGTATTGTTTTAAAGACAATGTTTTGCAATGCTGGAGGCAATACACCTACAATTTGAGGGGTTCTGTGAGACTGATCAGAAAACCACAGAGCCCTGCATGGAACCACAAACCTTGGTGCAACGTCCAGCAAACATGTGAATCAGAGTTTGTCAATGCATTCTTCTCCCCCCTCCCACATGATGTACATCATTTATGAGACTTGGTGCCCTCTGCTGGTGTCCCCTGCCCCCACCTTGGCAAACGCAGCTCGGAAAGTGCTCTGTGCATGGCCACTTCCTACTCATTCCCAGTGTCTTTTCCCATTAGCCTCTACTTTTTGCTAGACATAGTGACAACAATAAATTAACGGGGATGTTAATAGAATGATAATGCGGCACACATCTCAGAGTTATCTGAATTTTAACAAGGTCCTTCAATGCCTCATTCCAAAGGATGGGAATCTGGTAACGTGAAATTTTAAACTTTGTGATGTGGTGATAAGGGAGACATCCTCAGTAAAAAGAGGTCTTTCTAGTGCTAGAAGGGGGTTCCAACTTCTTCACTTTACAGAAATAAAAAGTTAAGTGCCAGGGAAATCAAGTGATTTCCATGCAGTCGGATATGTGGTTTTATCTTCAGTTTGGGTCCTTTGACTCCAAATCCAATACTCTTTCCCCTGTGCCACACTGCCTTCTATTCTAAACGTTATCTCAGAACTGTAACTAGTCATTTTGCCACCCGGGACAACAAGAATTGAAGGAAACCTAAAATAACTATTTAAGACAAATTCAGGGGGCAGCTAGGTGGCACAGTGAATAGAGCACTGGCCCTCAGTCAGGAGGACCTGAGTTCAAATCCAGTCTCAGACACTTGACACACATACTAGCTGTATGACCCTGGGCAAGTCATTTAACTCCAATTGTCCTGCTTTCCCCCCTCCAAAAGCAATTTAGACAAATTCAGTTCTGGAGGAGTAGGGATATACTCCTTAAAGAGAAGCTTCAGTCCTTGGGATACAAGGATCTGGGCAGACAGAGACACTAGGATACTATAAGACTACTTCAGAGAACATCACGGAGGAAGGGAATACAGCCAGCATAGGCAAGAGAGGGGTTTCTTTGGTGGGGGAAAAGTCCATCTTCTGGTAGTTTCCTCCTTAACTAATTACTATTGCTAACTAGGTATTAAGTTCTTATTTCTACCTACTAAGTGCTATCAGCACTCTAAATTTAAGCACCCTAGGACCAATCCCCAATCACCCCACCCTAGTTAAAAGCTATGGGTATCCCTCCTTTTCCACCATTAGCTCCGTTTCCATGGAAATGTCCCAGATGGCATAATCACCCTAGATCCTTTCAATTTCTTCCTCTTAGCAGGAAAGAACTCACCCACTCAAACCAAGGATGCAAGTACTTAGCACAGTCCCCAAAACTGAGGAAAGTTGCAGTGGTTATTAGTGGTGCCTAATGATATTTGCATAGATTAACAGACTTTAATGCAATCACGAATGCTACAATCCCGGGAAAATAATGAAGAAATCCATTACAAAGTCATAAAGTAACTAAGTCAATACAGCAATAATTTGATCCCATATTAGTAATAATTTCATCTCCTGCTGTAAGGCAATTTTCCTGTGCACACCATTTTTGGACAGTTTTATAAATATCACCTTTGTTTGAGATAATTAATTAGCAAAATCAAAAAATATATTGGTGGTATTTTATACGATAAATTAGTCATTAGGTTTAAACTGGCAGGCTGTAATAAAACTTATGAAGATGAATGTGCTCAGACTCCAAACCCTCTTTCCAAGCCGCCTGCCTACAGTGCCACTGACTGCTTGGTGCCTGGGCCTCAAACAGAGAAGTAGGTCTGGATGGAGAGGAGGCCATCATTGATATGTGGAAAGTAGGACCTTGACTACTGGCGGGCTGGGGAGAGGGCATTCCCCAGAAAAATTCTTAAGCAGCTGTTGGCCTTTAGAATTTTCCCTCTCCTGCTTTTCTCCATTTCCCAATATCTGTCCCTTAAGTTCTCGGTCTAGCTTTTAGGAAAGCATATGAATAAGGCAGTCTAACAAAAGTGTTAGTGATAAGGCTCAAGTGTTAGTTTTTCCAGGGGAACTGGCATTGACCCAAAGGAATGAATGTTCTTTCTCTTAAGCAGATGAGAATCTCCACTTTTGAAGTCACTTTTCTGGGTTAGACAGTACCAGCAAGGGACACTGCCTCTGGGACATGTGTAACCAAGAAAGAGATCTTTGACAAACTTCTGCCGTTAGCATATAAAAAATTTTCAGCTTATCAGGTAAATGAGATGCTTCCTTCATCCCAGAGAGTTTGGAGGGGTGAGATGAGGAGTGCGGTATGCTAGGGATAACTTGCGGATTCACTGGTGGGAATAGGAAGGTAATAGGCTAGCATGAGCAGACCCATAATGATAAAGCACTGACACCAGGAGGACAGAGGAACAATCTGAAAGGGAAATGGACATGAAGGTCAGTTTAGAACTATAGGATTCTGTATTTGTGAAGTTGCTCAGTTGTAAAACTTTGTATTAATATGTTTTAAATCTCCACTTATTGGATTTGGTTCTTTGCTCTACTGTGTCAAGATCTTTTTGGATCTGAATTTTTTTCTATCAATATGTTAATTGTCCCTCCAAGCTTGATATCATCTATACATCTGACAAGCATACCTTTATTCCAAGTTATTGATAAAAAGCTTGCGCTATTTCTCATGGTCAAGGACAGATTTCTGGGGTCTTCCACTAGGGACCTCCTTCTAAATTGACAAAGGGAAGGAAGAGTCAAAATGGCAGAGTAAGAGGAAAAAGTATAGTCTAGTTTTCTTCTCCTTCCACAAAGATCTAGAAAATGTACCAGAATGAATTTGGATTGGGAAATCTGAGAAAAAGTCAACAATGAACTATTTTTCTAACCCAGGGCAGTTTAGTGTGATGGACAGGGAGGACTGCTGACACTTGGGAGGGAGTCTGGCTGTGTGCTGGGCATTTCAGAGCCCAGGGACTGAAAGAGTCAAGGTTAGGCACTAGGGTAGGAAGCACCAGATCAGGAAGATATCCCAGGGGATCTCTAAACTAGTACAGGGTATAGGGATGAGTATCACCTGACTACCAAGTTCTAGATTGGACTGGGGGAGAGGAGGAAGTTGGAGAGGACTGGTCCCTAGAGGGTCCTAGCTGTGTACAGAGGAAGGAAGCAAACAGTAACTGTGTATCTCTAAGCAGTGGGGACCTCAGCTCTCTTGCAGTCCAGGATGGAAGCCTGCAGTGGAATATCTGGGACGAGAGTCCCAGGCCAAAAGGGAGCCTACACTTCAGGTACTCTGAACCTGAAGCACCTTCCAGCAGGCTAAAAGCAGCTGAATCTGGCAGCAATCTACTAAAATTCCCAACCAGAGACAAGCCCACAGGCCCAAACCTGGGTCAGGATCAAGTGAGCAGACATCACTGCCGCATCAGCTGAGGAGCCCTGAAAGTTTATAGGCCCCCCAGACTGAACTATGAAGCAGCAGAAGGATGTAAGAGGACACAAGCCCAGGCCAGACATTTCCCCCAGAAGTGCCCAGAGCCCAGGACTAATTCAAAGTCCAGAGTCAAGAAGGAGGCTAGAAGAATGAGAAAGCAAGAAGAATCCACTACAAAGAACTGTTATGGTGACAGGGAAGCTCAAGACACAAACCCAGAAAAGAATGTCTCAAAGACATCAACAAGCAAAGCTTGAAAGGAAAAATGCAACGCAAACATGAGTCCAGTCAGAATTCCTGTAAGGGTTAAAACAAGACTGCTTTTAAATGTTAAAATGACATGGACCCATTAATGCCTACTTTCATTCTATCTTTTCTAAATTTACCTAAGTGTCCTTTCATTTTGCTATCATCTCTACAGACTCTAACCAAGTATAGGGCAAGAGGCTTTTGTCAAATGCTGAAGTGTAAATCTATTATGTTGAAATCATTCCCCTGAACTACCTCCCAATACTGTGTAACCTGTTCTTGATGAAGTCCTTTGTAAGTGTTGACAAATTATCCTCTCAATAATGGGTTCTAGATTTTTTTCCAGGAATAGCCAAAGTTAAGCTCATTGATCTACTGTCTGCAGACCGTACAGTTTTCCTGTGTTGTTTTTTTTGCCAGTTGGACAAGAGCTTTTTTCTAGTAATTATCCAGTTCTCCAAAGATTGCCACCAGCAGCTCAGTCATCACATCTCCTATTTCTTTTTAGTCCTCTTGGGCACTAGGACTATTGATTTAAATTTATCAAGGGCAGCTTGATGTCTAGTCACTTATTTTAATTTTTACTACCTGTTAACCATTTTTGTTCTCTTTTTCAAAATCTAAAGGTCATTAATTTATTTAAAAGAAAAAACACAATCAAAATACATTAAGTAGTATGGCCTTGTTTCTGTTATCCATTATCATCATCTCATCTACGCAGACCAGTGGTCCTGTGCCTTTTACTGTCTCTCTCTTGACCCCAACATTGCTTTAACTACCTCCCTCCTATGTATGGATGTACTTAGCGTCCATTGATAACCTAAGTCTATTCTGCTTAATTAATCAATAATAGTATTAATTATATATTAATATAATATATAATGATCATAACATTAATTATGCATCATTATAGAATTAATTATGATAATAATTAATTGTAATTATTAGTATCATTTATATAAAAATAATATTATTTATTTTTACTCCTACTTACAAGACAAGGCTTTTTTTGGTGTTCGTTATCAGTTACTTGATCTTTCCTCTTCTCTATAGGCCTTTGAAAAATCTGAGTTGTTTGCTAAGTTCCATATGCATCCATGTTGGTCTCCTTAGGCAAATTCCCCTTTCCCTACACATTGAAATCACATTTATTACCCATACTTTTGTGCATTTGTATAGATATCTGACACTATGGGGTTTGTTGCTGGCTTTCTTCTTGGATATTATCTCCCATGAATTACCTGTCTTCTGCTATTCTTCTTCCTATGTCGTACCTCTTATTCTATGTAATACCAGGCTTATCAAATCTATGTGCAATTTTCTCTCTCCTCTTCTCTTTTAAATTTAAAGCTCCCTTGATTAGATTTTCAAGACTAGGCAAATATGTGTAGCAGGGTTTTGGATTGGAATGCTTGGTCCCTTGGTACTTTCAACATTTGGTTCCTTAGTTCTGAAAAGAGGAGGGAGCAGCTCTTCCTAGCTCAGATGTCAATCATCTTTGATACAGTATTTATCTCCCTTTCCCGCTCCCTCCCCCATCATCATGGGGAACCAAGGGATGAATCGAGAGCCTCTGGTGATGTATATCCTTTAGCAAGGGACCAGATCACATGTCACTAGAAGAGGTTCTGTTTCATAGGAAGTGCTTCAATCTAATATCCTGTGTGTGTGTGTGTGTGTGTGTGTGTGTGTGTGTTTACCAGCCCTTATTCCAGTATTTTGAGTTGGGGTACAGAAATCCAAATTCTGTTCTTAGACACCACCTTCTTGCCACCAGTCATTTATTTCCCAAATCTGCCTTTCTCTTATAAATCATTGGCAGTTGTGATAAAAACACCACCTGGGTACTCAAGGTCTTCAGCGTTTTGTTCAGGGCCTCATAATCCTTGCCAAAAATTTCTATGTTCCTTCTGGCAATACTTTTTCTTCCCATATGAATCATAAGAAGTGGGGAGTGGTCATCAATTTTGACAGTTCTTTAGGGGCTCTCCATCAGGTTCAGAATGTATGCCTCCATGAAGATAGCAGATGTCTCTGTTCTTTCTATCAGGTTAACAAACATTTGCCTTGGTATATGTTATCAGAGAACTGCCAACCAGCACTACTTTTTTCTTACTTCTCTGACCATTACTGGATGAAATTCAACCTGACTCTAGACACTATCTTTCTACTGATTTAGCTTAAGATTATATTGCTTCTTTTTTCCTTCCTTCCTTCCTTCCTTCCTTCCTTCCTTCCTTCCTTCCTTCCTTCCTTCCTTCCTTCCTTCCTTCCTTCCTCCCTCCCTCCTTTCCTTATTCTTTCTTTCTTCTTTCTTTCTTTCTTTCTTTCTTTCTTTCTTTCTTTCTTTCTTTCTTTCTTTCTTTCTTTCTTTC
>NW_027185712.1:14051712-14054158 GCF_028583685.1 Petaurus breviceps papuanus | reverse complement strand
CTTTCTTTCTTTCTTTCCTTCCTTCCTTCCTTCCTTCCTTCCTTCCTTCCTTCCTTCTCTCTCTCTCTCTCTCTCTCTCTCTTTCTTTCTTTCTTTCTTTCTTTCCATCATTATTAAACTGCTGGCTTTTGTCAATTTAACAAGCAAAAATTAAAAGCAGACACTTACTAAGTATCTTGCCCTTGTGGAGCTTATGCTAGTCTACTTGCTTATGGTTCACTAAAACCCCGAGGCTTTTTCTTTTTGTTTTCCCTACATGAACTGCTGAAAAATGCACAGAATCCTAGAATCTTAGAGCTGGAAGAGCCCTCAGAGTCTGTCTATCCCTACACAATCCTGAACAGGAATATTCTCTACAGCAAACCTCTAAGTAGACATCTGCCCTCCACCACTGCCTCCTGAAACACTTAAGTGAATTTTGGGACAACTCCACTTATTGGAATGTTTTCCCTTATATTTGGCCCAAATCCGCATTGCTTATAACAGGTATTGCAACAATACCACAATGCAAGGAATTGTAGCTTAGTCACCAACATTTTTTTCCCACAGAATGATAATGTAAAGAAGTTGGACAGATACTTTGTGACTTCCATGTAAAGGTGGCAAGGTCAGAAAAAATTAAGGTAAGGACTGAAGCTGGTATGGGGAACTCCCAGGTAAGGAAATTCCTTTTACCTATAAAGATTCATGTGTTCTTTGCAATTTGTCCTAGATCATTGAGTGGTTAAGTGACTTTCCAGAGGAATACAATTAGTATGTGTCAGAGGCTATGTATATGCACAAGTACACGCACATGTATATACATATATGCATGCACACATGTATGTGTATATGGATATATGGACACACTAATATATACATACATATATTATGTATGAAAACATTGTTCAGGAGTAAAGAATGAGAGGAACCAGACTTAGAGATTATATAGAAATTTCATTCACATAAATCTCTAATACATTGAGAAAAAAATCAGACAATTCTGGACATGGAGAGTGCCAGACAACATCAGAAAAAAGGGAATTGATTATATCCTAACAGGTTGGAAATGACTTGTTATTGACATGGGACTTCTTCCTGAATCAGCTGTGCACAATTGGGCCACAGACTTAACAGAGCAAAGATCAAAACTGAAACCAAATTGGACAAGAGAATAATCATGCAAAGACATGTGATTCAATTAAAACAGCTCCGTATGACATATTTAAACAAGCTATCAATACCAAAAAAGAAAGAAAAGGGAAAAGAAATGGAAAGAATAAAGGAGCTTGATACTGAGTATAATAATTTTATATGTACGTTTAACTTTTGTAAGTCAATTGACAGACGAGGGAGAACAAAATAGCCTAAAAGCTTCCTTAATCAGCAAATATTTGATCTACTTTTTTACCATCTGAGGACAGTACACACTTCGGGCATTGTGTGTGTGCCTGTGTGTGCACATGTGTGTACATGTATATGTGTACATGCACACATGTATATACATATGCATATAAAATAGGTGTGTATACATACAAACGTACTATATAAATATATACATTGTAAAAGTAGTGCAAAAAATGTCACCACAGAAATATAAGATAAAAAATGTAGAAGGGCTGGCCACTTGGCAAGAGCCAAGTGCCCCATCAAATTGGGTGGACCTCCTAGGAGTAGCAAACTTATGGGAGGCCATAGACAAGGGTCACACAGGATGAGCAGGCAAGGATGGGGTATGATCTGTATCATAGGGAGGAATACTCATATTGATCTGTTTGTGTATTGCGATTGTCAAAAAAGACTTCCCATTATTACTTATTCTTATTATTCTATTAACAGCCATCCATTACCATGTGAGAGTTTTTTCCTATGGTAAAATTGTAATGATAAAATCTTAGAAGACTGCTATGTTGGGGGACATGGAGTCATGAGTCATCAACGAGGACTTGGAGATGTAGGTAGAGCTGATAGTTTGGAGTGGAATAGGGATGATCACTCATTGGGCTTAGAATTGCCTATCATCTCTACTCTGCAAATGTACTGATTACTGAAGGTGTTTATCATACAGGAAAAGGGAACTTAGTGGGACATCTAAGATGGCACTTTGAAATAGGAAGAGAAAGTGGTAATTACAGAAAAGAATCACACATAAGGACCCATAATTCAGATAGACTTCAGGAAATGGCCGGGACTCAACAAGGCCAAGTAGACACTTGCCTTTGCAATGAAAGAAGTTGAGTTCTACCTCAGGGTAAAGTCAGCCTTATCAGCTGACTAGCATATTTACTTTAAGCAGACCATCCCAGACAGAAGGAGAGATACTATGGGGGGGGGGAGAGGGAGAGAGGGAGGAAGGGAGGGAGAGAGAAAGACAGAGAGAGACAGAGAGACAGAGAGACAGAGACAGAGAGAGACAGAGAGACAGAGAGAGACAGAGAGACAGAGACAGAGAGAGAGAGAGATACAG
>NW_027185712.1:13974795-14051612 GCF_028583685.1 Petaurus breviceps papuanus | reverse complement strand
AGAGAGAGAGAGAGAGAGAGAGAGAGAGAGAGAGAGAGATTTATCAGGGAATGCACAAGATTGCCAGAATCAGGAACTACTGAGACTTTCAGAAATGTCAAGGTACCAGGGCATTGGTGCAGGTAGCCTGAAGGGCAGGAGAGAAATCTTTGGGTTACAGATAGGTTTCTTCACTCAGGATTTCTTGGGGAGGAGAGGAATAGGGACAAGAGCAAGTGTCCCATAAACCCAGCCAATCTTTAGTGATTTTAGGATAAGATTCTATCTTATGTAATTAATATTATCTTATTTTTTCTCTTTAGTAATGAAGAAAAGCTCCTTTAACAATAATTAAAAAAAATAACCCTCAACTTCATCTTGGCTGAATTAAGTACGATAAAAATCCCTACTTAGCCCAAGAGGAATCAAGGACCCCCCTCATAGTTAGCCATGTCAGTGGCAATAGCCACAGCTTCTTCAACACCTGGAACTAAACTGCGTGACCTGAGGGCTGTTAGAAAGGTGGAGATTTAAGATCAGGAGAGGCAGAGATTGTAGATTGTGATAGTAGATGCCAGGGTTTCCCCCTTGCAGAGCCTATGTGCAGCCTTCTGAATTTATCCCTGTTAAATTTCATTGTGTTGGTTTCAGACAGTGTTCCAGCCTGTTGAGAGCATTTTGAATCTTGATCCTATCATCTATCATATTAACCATTCCTCCTAGCTTCATGTCTTCTGCAAATTCAATAAGCATGTTTTCTATGTCTTTATCCAAGGCATTGATAGGAATGTTGAAAAGGACAGGGCTAAGGACAGGGCCCTGTGGTATTGCTACTAGAGTTCTCTCTGGGTCGATAGTGATACATTCATTATCACTCTTTGGGTTTAATTCAACCAGCTGAGAATCCACCTAAACTGGACCCTACATTTCTTTATTTTGTCCACAATGATATTACAAGATTCTTTGTCAAATCCAGACAAACTATATCTATGGCAATACCCTGATTTATTAATCTAATAATCTTGATTTTAAAAAAAGGAAATGAAATGACTTTGGAATGCCTTGCTCTTCGTGAACATGTCCTGGTCCCTAGTGATCTGCTTTCTCTTTCTGAGTGTTCACAAATCATCTGCTTAATTCCTTGTTCTAGAATTTTGCTGGGGATTGAAATCTAGCTGCCTGGCTTGTAGTTTCTGGTATCTATCATTGTTCCCTTTCCTTCAGTCCATCGCTGGCCTCTTTTTTTTTTTTTTTACCCCCACAAAGATAATCAACAATGGCTCTGTGATCATATCTGCCTGTTCCTGGTATGCTGGAGCTGAAAGGAATGTGAAAAGTTACCTTGTTCAACCCCTTCATTTTATGGATGGAGTAAGTGGGGCATAGAAAGATTAAATGACTTGCTTCAAATCCTCTAACTAGTTAGTGACAGAACCATCACCAGAATCTAAATCTCCTGATTATCAGTTCCAGGTCTCTCTACTTCACCATCGCTCCCTTTCAGTTAGCACTATGGGTAATAATTTGCTTGGGTCTGGATAGTCTAATA
Organism: Petaurus breviceps papuanus; assembly: GCF_028583685.1. Lineage (NCBI taxonomy): Eukaryota > Metazoa > Chordata > Mammalia > Diprotodontia > Petauridae > Petaurus > Petaurus breviceps. Next base: position 14,050,084 of record NW_027185712.1, on the reverse strand, counting down.
TTCAAAGTAATTAGATGCTCCCTTCTCTTTCCATCTGTCTTGGGCTTCAAATCTTTCTAGGGTGTTTGACCTACTATTTCTAGTTTGAACACCCATCTCTCTGACCAAGACTATGGAAGAAAAGGGGTCAGGCAATTCTTCTGTTTTAATTTGGTAAGCATTATACCATTTGCCCCAGTCAGTGAACCTTCCTCTTCCTGGTTCATCAACTTACTCTGCATATGGGTGTGTATATGAGTGTGTATTGCCTCTGAACTTGATTATCCAGTATTCATTCCACAAGCATTTATTAAGTACCCAATCTATTACAGATGAGAGGCAGCTTAGCTTAATGGATTGGGGCTGGCTTCAGAGCTCTGAGATGACCTGCATTTGAGTTCTATTTCTGCCTCATCCTAGTTGAGTGACCTTGGGCAAGTAGCTTAACTTCTTAGAACCCAAGGTTGTGTGTGTATTTGCATGTATCTATGTATGTGCCTGTTTTATTTTCCTTATCATGTCAGCTCACTCTGGGCTTCTGATTGTTCTTATATGTTCTAATCAATTTCTTTGGTCATAGAACTTTTCTTTCATTTTTCATGTATGTCTTTTTAAAAACATGAGTTTTTAAAGACAGCCTGTACAATTACATAACCTTCTCCCTTCTCTTTTTTCTCTTTTTTTTGGGGGGGGGGGAGGGCAGGGCAGTTAAGGGACTTGCCCAAGGTTACACAACTAGTAAGTGTTAAGTTTCTGAGGTTGGATTTGAACTCAGGTCCTCTTGACTCCAGGGCCTCTATTCACTGTGCCACCTAGCCACCCCTCCCTTCTATTTTAGAGACTCCCATTGCTCTCTTCTTCATACATTCAATACTCCAGTTAAACTGGACTGCTAACCATTCCCCTAATTTCATGACGTATCCTCTTGCCTTTGTGCTTTTGCCAGGCTATTGCCCATTCTGGGGATGCATTCTTTCCATCACTCTGGAAGTTGGAAATTTTCTTTGCCTTTGAGGTGAGGTGCAGGTCAGGTACCACCAGAAAACCAGTCCAAATGTCTTTCTGTTTGGCATATTCTATACAATCATCTCTCTCTTGCATGTTAGCACAACAGATAAGGGTAGAAGTGCAATTACTAGTTTAACTAGTAGTTAGTCCCACTATGACTGTATGGGGAGAGTTTTTAACTGAGATGTTTGAAGACAAAGTACAGTGACCACTACTGATGGACTGTAAGACTGGGCCTATTACCCTTGGGCTGATTTCTATTAGCAGAGAGAGGATCAGTTTTGATCCTGAGCCCTTAGGGCTCAGGAAGGATTCCACTGCATTTTCTAGGTCTCTCAAAGAGATTTCTTTATGTAGGTGTTTTTCTCTGTGTCATAGCCAAGGCTGTGACCTGTGAAAAGGCAGACTGGAGGTGTAATTGTGTTATCTTCTGGGGCGGGGGGGGGAAGAAGAGGCTTAGTCTGCCCTTCCCCCAAGAACTGGGTCCATTTACCATAAAGAAGTAGTGTGTGATGATAAGGCAAGTCAAATACAACCATGGCTGCATATCTAATATTGTGACTTACTGAGATTCTTCCCTGTCATCAGAGAGTTATTTTTGAAAGTTCCAGCTATGATATTTGTGTCATAATTTTTCAGTTATATATTTGATTTTGTAAACTCCTGGAGAACAAGGATTACAAACCTTAAAATTTTTGTGGCCTTGAACATGGAAAGCATTTAGTGTCTTTTGCATCCCTTCTAGTTTGAGGTCTATGTATGATTCTAAGACTCAAATGGAACTGATCTGTTATCCACTATTCATTCCACAAGCATTTATTAAGTACCTATTACAGATGAGAGGCAGCTTAGTTGATGGATTGGGGCTGGCTTCAGAGCTCTGAGATGACCTGCATTTGGGTTTTACTTCTGTCTCACCCTAGTTGTGTGACCTTGGGCAAGTAGCTTAACTTATTAGCATCCAAGGCTATCTCTAAGACTATAATGGCAGAGTAGATGCTGACTGCCTTGGCAGAGAGAATTTCTTTACCCAGAGTACCTTATACTGATGAAAACAGAAGTCCAGCCAAAAAATAAGAAATAAAGTGTAAATGATTGTGCTGGATGCTAGGGATACAAACAGAAAGTCAAACATATTCTGACCCTCAAGAAGTTTACATTTTATTGTGGAAAGCTGTTTGTTTCAAATTTAGGGAACATGTGTGATTATGCCTGGTATGTCTTTCCTTTCTTAGCTCTTATGATCTCTAAAATGGCATGGCCCCAATCTCTTAAGTTTCCATGCCTTCCATATCACTACTGGCTTTTGCTGGAGATAGAATTATTGGCAAGATAAATAAAAAAGTTACCATTTCAGTCTAATGGAACTTCTAGTAGATGACAGGAGACTTGAAAACCCCACCACTAATGTGGCTGCTTCTGAACTAGATTCATAATCTTTGTTGGAAAAGAGACAGCTTGGCATCATGGCTAAAGGCTTGACCCCTGGAGACAGTAAGAACTGGGTTCAAGTCCTGCTGTTGAAACATACTGTGCAATTGTGGGCAAGTTAGGACCTTTCAGAGCATGAGGCAATTGAAAGTGACAGTAGCTGTTGACCTGTTCAGTGGAGGAGTTTCCATACCAAGGGACTCTCTCTTTATAGAAAAGCATCTTCAGTTGCCTCTATTTGGCTTGATAGTCTGCAGTATACTCTCGAAATGATGGCCTTTCCCCCCATTTCTCTTTTTATCCCTATCCAAATTCTCTAACCATGCTCCCTGTGTCAGATGGATCCATTTCCATGCCTTCTTGAGATGCAGTGCTACCCCCTCTCGCATCTTGACTATCAGATCTGTTGATTTTTGAATAAGGCATCTCTTTACATTCTCCCATTGCCACACTCCATACACCAAGTCTCATGAACTCATACTTACCATGTTATGTTAAAATTTCTTATTGACTTTGTAGCCCATACTCTGTGCCTTGATATACAGACATCTCAGAACATGAACATTATTTCCAAACTAGCTTCTTTGTTACATTCCTCCAAGAACTGAGCAATACTCTGCTATGCTGCTTCTTTCTATGTCACACATATTCTTCTGTATAATACCCAGTTTTACAGTTTTGTCTGGACCTTTTTCTCCCTCCCACTCAAATTTCTGCTTAATGTTTGTTGGGTAGGTCTTGGAGCTGTGCACCAGCCACATCCTCTCCAGTCCTCATGTGGTGCTCTCTGCCTCTTACCAGACAGGCAGCATGGTGTAATAGAAAGAGCATTGCTTTCAGAGTCAGGAGCCCTGGATTTGAGTCCCAGCTCTGATACTTATTAGCTGCGTGACCCTGAGCAAGTCATTTAACCTTTTTGAGCCTCAGTTTCCTCATCTGTAAAATAGGGACAATCATACTTGCTGTTGAGAGGAAAGTGCTTTGCAAACCTTCAAACACTATCAATGTGAGCTATTATTATTACTATTTATTATGATTATTGTTATTGCCAGGAGCTCACCTTTCTGGTTTCCATGGCAATGATCCAGAAAAACAAATCCTGTTCTTTGACACCATCTATATAGCCAGCTATTTACTTCCCTCGTCCTCCTTTCACGTCCATAGTCATGACCTTCAAATGAAAGAAGAGATGAGTCACAGAATCTTAGAGCTGGAAGGGACCTTAGAGATCATCTCATTCAACCCCCTCATTTGACAGATGAGGAAGTTGAGGCCCAGAGACAGGAAGTGAATTGCCCAAGGCCACTCGGCACGTGGCAGGTCAAGGACTTTAACCCATGTCTCCAGCTCTAGTGGTCTTTCCACTACACCATAGAGTATTTGCCCTCTCCAGGCCATCCTTCACATTGCCGTGCCCCCAGACTCTTCATTTGGTAATCAAAACTTCAAAGTATCTATAGATACAGTTCAAGTTTCTTTTCTTTTTTTTTAAATTATTGTGATGACATCATTTGTTCCAATGTGCATCAGCAGAAGTGGGCAGTGATGGGGAATTCTCTCCACCACCTCACGGATCCATAGTCGGGGAAGACAGCACACATCCTGATGAGCATGTCAGGTTTACATACCTGTGTGCCCTTCTGCAGGGAATCAGCAATTACAGGGATACATCTCTTCTTTGTGAGGGAGGTCACAGGATTCCACCCACTTACCGGTGCCTGTGAATCCTCTTGAGGGTTTGAAGAAGTTTCTTCTTCAGAATGTCTAGAATCACCCTCTCCAAGAGGAGTTTGGTTGCACCGTTTTTTCTCCTTCATTTTCCCTCCAGTGCACATCATCCCCTTTCACTCCCTCTGAATATTTTTCTTTCCCACCCGAGTCTTTCTGATAAATCAGGTTTATCAGAGGTAAAGAGGTGGTCTTCACACACATTCACTTTCCCTCTCAGCCAAGAGACTTTTGTATTTGCATGGTTATTTGGTGACTGTCTCTGGTGGGAGCATAAACATAGCCCCTACCCTGCATCTCACAGTGACTGTTCCCTTGTCTTCCGAGTTCCTTCCTATCTAGATGAACCAGTCACCCTGCTTAGCCCCCCAGCCCCACCCCCACCTACCTGGTTCTGCTTCTGTTCATGCAGCTCCTGGGTTGATGACTCTCTGGAAAAGCATTGCTTTGAAACCTGCTTAACCCCACTCCTCTAGCTGGTAACTTGCTAACTCATTGAATATTAGAAATTAGCAAGTTTTCAATTACTTCCTCTTAGCAGACACAGACAGAACCCAAGAAGACACTTCTTTCTTTCCTCACACACTTAACCCACAAGCATAAACAGGATTAGCATTCTCATTTTTTTCAAACTATTCACAGTTTGGGGGTGAGGTGGGCTGTCTTTATGTCATTAATTTAATTCTCCATACTATATGGTATATATTATATATGGCATATATACTCCATATATGATCCATTTATGGTACATGGTATAAATATATAATCCATATATGATACATGGCATATATACTCCACATATACATGGCCTATATGATCCATATATGATACATGGTATATATACTCCATAGACTATATATGGTGTATATGCATGTGTGTATGTATGTATACACACTAATATATACTCCATAAACTATAGATATATGACTGCTTCTCCTCAGGCTCTTTTCCTGTTTCCTCATCCTTATTCTCCAATAAGCTCCCAAATGGTGGTGTTCATCCAGCTTACATCCTCTGGCTTCTTCCTTCTTTATCTCTCCCTCCCCTCCCCTGCCCTCCCCTCCTTGATGATCTCATCCACTCCTGTGGCTTCAGTGATCACTTCTGTGTAGATGGCTCCCAAATCTCTATATCCATCTGCAATATCTCCCAAGAGCCTTGGTCTTGCATCATTAACTGTCTGCTGTTCATGTCCTCCTAGATCTCTCCTCAGACATCTTAAAATGAATTCATCACCTTTTCTCATCAATATGCCCCTCTTTCCAACTTCCCTCTTGATGTTGGAGCACTGTTATCTGCTCACATAGAACTTTATGCACTGCACCACTTAATTCATGGCAGCTAGGTGGTACAGTGGACCAAATTCTAGGGACAGAGTCAGGAAGCCTTGAGTTCAAATCTGGCCTCATACACTTAACTATAGCTATATGACATACATAGCTATATATACTTAATTTAGCTATATGATCCTGGGAAAGTCACTTAACCTCTGTCTGCCTCAGTTTCCTCAACCATAAAATGGGTATTATAAAAATAGCACTTATATGACAGGGTTGTTTTGAAGATTGAATGAGGTAATGTTTGTGAAGCACTTAGCATAGTATCTGGCACACAGTAGGCACTTACTATATGCTCGTTCTTTCCTTCCTTCCAGTTACCCAGGCTTGAAATTTTGTATCTCTTTTAATTCTCCCCTCTCCTTTGCTCCTTATATCCAATCAGGTGCCAGATCCTTTTAATTCTTCCTCCACAATCTTTCTTAGCTCTTGTTTACCTCTTTTCTTTTCTTGACAGTATCAGTCCCTGTAGCCTCGGGCCGATGCCCTCTGTGTCTAGACAGCCTTAGCTATGTTCTACCTTACACCCTTCTTCTTTTTTTCACCAGCCTCTCTATTGTCCAATGTACATCCTGCCCTATTCCCTTTCCAGTTCTGGAGCCATAACCAAGTCTGTCAATCTACTCCCCTATGACTCTACTTATCATCCCTGTAATTTTCCAAATTAAAATACTGACCATTAGCCTGTTATGTGTTTTGTCCCCTTCTATATTTTGTCTCTAGAGACTGCAAGTTTCTTGAGGGCAGACACTATTACTCCTTCTGTATTTGTAGCCTCCACCCCCTTCCCCCAGCTTAGCACAGTGCATGGCACGTGTATTAAATGCTTGATAAATGCACTTTCACTCATTTATTCATTCTACTCATGCTATCACTAGACTAATTCATGTTCTCATCACCTCTTGCTTGGACTGTGGTCAAAGTTTCCTAACTGGTCTCAATGCCTTTAGTTTCTTCCCTCTTCAGTCTATTCTTCACATTGCTACAAAAATCACCTTTGTCATTCACGGGTCTGACAATGCTCCTTCCTTGCTAAATAAACCAAGACAAAGCTTGTCACCGTTTCCCTGCTGCCTATAGGATAAAATATAAGCTCAGTCTGGTACTTGAAGGCTTTCTAAACCTGGCTCCAACCTACCTTTCTGCTTCATTTTTATGTTGTTTTCTTTCATGCAGCCTTTGCTATAGACAAGCTGGACTCTGATCATATCCTGCCCTTTTCCTCCTCTGTCATTCATCCAGGCCACTCTCAGGACCTCAGAAAGCACTTTCTCCTCATCTCTACTTATTTGAAGCCTTATCCTTCAAGACTGTTCAGGTGCCACCTTCTCCAGGAAGCCTTCCTTGATCCAGTTAAAAGGGATTTCTTCCCACTCCAACACCAATTTTCCTAAAGAATTTGTCTGGATCTCTGTCTTTACCTTTATTAATCCCACCTTATATTATATTTATTTGTATATGTGTCTTATGTCCCTCCCTTACCCAAGTAAATTGCAGTCTTTGAGGGCAGGGGCTATGTTGTTTTACTTCTTTCTATAACTGTTATTTTCTTCAATGTGCCTTGTCCATTGTAGGTTCTTAATATATATTTGTTGAGTTGAATTGAATAGAGTACTGGAAACTGGTTTGGGAAGTCTGGGTTCTCTTTTCAATGCTGCCATTGACATATAGGATGGCCTTGGGCAAGTCACTTAATTTCTCTGAGCCTCAGTTTTTTTCTAAAATGGGGATACTTATCCCCATTCTGCCCACCTAAAGGGAATAGTGTGAGGATTGGTTTAGAGAGTGACTATGAAAGAGTTTTGTGAAACATGAGATATAATAATGACAGTTGCCATACACATGTTAAAATGTTCTCCAAGCCCCATCTTCCTTTTTCAACCCTATACTGCCCTCCTTTTTTCAACATGGACTTTCCACTCTAGCCAGGCTAGTTCATGGTACACACCATACTCATTTTTGTTTCTGTATCTTTATTCATCTCATTTTCCCTCCCCCCACCTTGGTTCAGTTATGATGTAATAGAAAGACCAAGGGGCTGTGCATCAGAATACCTAGGTTTTGGTCCCACTTTGGCCATTACCCAACTTGAGTAAGTCACTTAAAGTCTCTGGGCCTGTTTCCTCATTGACAAAATGAGAGTGTTGGACCAGATTAAGGTCCAGCTCAGCTCTAAAGTCCTATGTTACAAATCCTGGTCATCATTTAGGATCCCTTTCAAGTCCACCTCCTTCAGATTACACTGTCCTCTTCTTCTTACAACAGCCTGTAACCCATACAACTTTGTTCTTAATCACATACTGTCCTGTACTTGTCTCAAATTGTTTTAGCGGTATTCATCTTCTCTTCTCAACTAGACTGGGAGCTCCCCAACAGGCAAAGATAATAATTTCCCTTTGTCCCCTCTCCTCTACAATCCAGCATAGCACAGACTGAGTAGGTGGCAAATGTCTAGTGAATGATGAATGAGCTAACTGGATGGAGGGAACACAGGAGAGGGACTCATCAAACCAGATGAGGTCCTCTGAGGTACCTTAAGAGATTTATAGATTGAGATCTGGAAAAGATGTAAGCTTGATCCTTTATTTTTGTAGATGAGGAAACTGGGGGCCCACAAAGGTTAAATGATTTTTCCCAAGGTCACATGTGTTATAGCTGGGATTTGAACTCAGGTCTAATGTCTTTAATGTCCAGTGCCCTCTCTACTGTACTACATAAAATCCCTCTAATGAATTGTTAGTTTTGTTGTAAATGGGATTCTTGGTCAAGTGTAGATTGAAGCTCTGAGATCTCTTAGGATCTTTCACATTCAGTGAAGGAGAAGACCTGATCCACTGCATGATCTATCTTTCCCCTCTATATTAATTCCCTTGCCTCCTCCAGTGTTCCTAATAGCCTTATGTGCCTTTCCTAAACAGGATCAAAGATTCAGGAACTCACCAAGAACAATTTGTTCCAGTGGGCATTAGCCTGAAATAAGAATCAGTGAATGAGAAAGCAGCAGGAAGAGGGAGCTGAGAAAGGAGAGAGAAATGGGCAAATGCAAAGAAGAAGGTAAAGACAAAGGGGGTGGAGATATAGAATTCAAAATATCTCTTTCTCTTATTCATATAATCAGAATAGTCAGCCATTGATGGGACAGTGAAGACCACCAGGTAGGTCCCTGAAATCATCAGAGCTGTAAGGAACCATAAAGACCATCTTGTTCGACTCTCTCATTTTACAGATGAGGAAAAGAGGCACTGGGAAGATATTCCCAATGTCACACAAATAGTAAGTAGGAGATAGCTAGGATTTTAGTCCAGATCTTCGTCACTCCAGAGCCAAGGTCATATGCCTCTTTCTTCTCCCCTCCATCCCACTAAGGTGCCTTGAATACTCCATTTGTGCTTCATTCTTTAGTTGTATGAATTGTCATTTGGGCTCCTTTCTTAAAATGTAAATTCCTCGGGGAAGCATACCATTAAGATATTATCAACCACGAATACTTAAGTAGATTCATTTACCAGGTTGCTTTTTTCTATGCCAGCTAAGTGAGAGCTGTGCCCAGAGTGAATGGGAATTTTGATGATGGAAGGGAAGAGGGAAGAGTAATTCTAGAACTTTAAACTCTACTTGGGGAGGATAAGTTTGGGTAGAGCCTCAGTGGGGGTTCTGGGCAGCTGTAGGAATGGGGCAAAAACCCTCTTAATTTTGCTGGGCTAATCCTAGGCTAGAAGTATAAAATTCCCAGAAATTCTAATCAGAAAATGGAAAAACAGAAAAAAATTCCTTTAAAAATGAAATTGTGGATAAAATTGAAGTATGTGAGATGTTTATTTTTATCACTCTTCACAGATCTAGTTACTTTGCTAGCTTATGAACATACTATGTGTTATATAACTTGATTTGCACATAAAATAACCAAGTTTGGTATATTTGGAGATGTAAAAGCCTGGGAAAAAATGGAAATATTCAATGGAAAAAGGTAGGGTTTCCCGCCCCCCCTTCCCTTCTCTTTTCTGGAGGAGAACATCCCTAGGGGAAAAAAGTTATCCCACAGCTTTTCCTTCCCTCCAACCCCTCTGACTCTTGAGATTTGTATCTGTAATAGAAGACCAGATTTTTTCCCTTTGGAATTTTAGCTCCTGGAGATTGGGACTTGCAAAGAGTATGTATCATGCTTGGTATGATGGAAGAGGATTCAAATCTGAAGTTAGAAGATCATAGATTTTAGAGTGAGAAGGCTTTTTAGAGGTCACTGGCCCATCCCCTTCATCTTATAGGTGAGGAACCTGAAGGACAGAGAAGTTTGGTGCCTTGCTCAGGTCATGCAGCTAGGGGGATTCAGCCTGGAATTCCAGGCATTCCTGAAGGCTGAAGGGGGATTTGAACCCAGATCAGGTCACCCTCAGCCCAAGTCCAGTGTCCTGTGCCCACTGCACCCAGCTCTTCCCCATGCTGCCTTGTGTGACCTTGGAATCCCTTAGTTTCAGTTCCTAAGTCTATAAAATGAGGGGGTCTGACTGGATGGCATTTGTGGTTGTTCTTAGCTCTAAGTCTGCATACCTATTAGGCCGCCATGAAAAGTGTTCTACCCAGAACTGGAGTCTCCCAATAAGTGGTGCATGACACAGGCAGCTTGTGGTGCCCTATAGATAGAATGCTAGGCCTGGGGTCAGGAAGATCTAAGTTCAAATCCAGCCTCAGATGCTTAGTTAGCTGTGTGACACTGGGCAAGTCACTCAACCTTTGTCAGCCTCAGTTTCCTCAATTGTAAAATGGGGATAATAACAGTACCTACCTCTCCTGGTTGTTGTAAGGATCACATGAGATGATATTTGTGAAAAGTACTTAGTGCTTGGCATATAATAGATATTATATAAATTATATAATTGCTTATTCCCTTCCTTTCCCTTCTCTTCCTGTTGCCCCCAAATCCTCACTAGCATCAAGAGTGTTATGGTCATCAACAATAAACCTTGGTTGACACTTCCTGTGTACATTCCTGTGTGCTGGAGTTGAGGTGTGGATTGGAACAAAAGCCTGGTCTTTTGTTCGTAATAGAGTAACAAATCACATGAAGTACAAGCCTCGGGACATTCAGGATAACGTCCAAGATGCACTGGGCAAGAATCAGAATTAGACACCCACAAACCCTGGGAAACAAGATAGATGTTGTACTCATCAGTAAGTATAATGCTTTCACTGAGCATTTGAAAGACCTGGGCTTTAGATTTAACAATCCTGAGACCCAGATAACTATGTGACCTTAGGCAAGCTTCTTCCGCTCTCCGGGCCTCAGTCTCCACCTCTGTCAAATAAGGGGGTTGGATTAGGTGACTACTACGGCCCCTTTCAGCTCTGGCCCTCTGGAATGTTATGGTTCAATATTTAACAGGCATTTATTGAGTGCCTACTAGCATCCAGGCACTGAGGAGACACAGCACCATGGGTTCTTACCATCAGAAGGGACCTCAGGTCCCTTTCCACAGCTAATGAGTGTCCAAGTCAGGATTTGAGCTCAAGTCTTCTCATTTTAAAAGCTAGCATCCAATGCATCTGCAACACCTAGAAGCCTAATACATCTGAGGAGCTTTCAATACATGAATAGGACATGTTCAAGAATGAGATCTGTTATGTTTTGGTAGCATTTAAGAAATTTTGTCCAGTTACACAGAAATTTTTGCCCTCACAATAATCTATTGGAATGGCCTTAGTTAGCAGGGTTTGTGCTGCTAATTCAAATCAATCTAGGAAGCATGTATTAAAGATCTTCTGTGTGTCAAGCTCTGTGCTGGGCTTGGCTAGGAAGAACAAAAGAGAAGATGTGGTTCCTGCCCTCAGGGGGCTCACAGTCTAGCTAGAGAGGCAGGATTCACAAAAACAAAAGAATTAGAGAACAATTTGGAGAATAATAAGGGTCTGGATGGTACACTTTAGACCATGTGGACCACGGGTGGTGAGAGAATGAAGATATCAGTGCAGAAAGGAATTACCAGGGAAGATTCATGAAGCAGGTAGGGCCTGAGCTAGTTCTTGAAGGATGGGCATGATCTGGAAAGGTGGAGGATAGTTATGTCCAAATTGTCTTGAGCTATAAAGGATAATGATAAGAGAACTTTCAGCCTCAGCCCCAGTTTTAGTCCTACTCATGACATTTGGGATTTTTCTCTTGAGTGGTTCTATAGACCACCAACATCTCACCAAAACTATTCTGTGATTGTTTTGTAAATGCCAAACATTCCCCTAACTAGACTGGGAATTTGTTGTGGACAGGAGCCAGTCTTCTGTCTCACTCACCTCTAGCATCCAGAAAAGGGCTAGGCACACAGTAGGTGCTCAGTGAAGACTAGTCAGATTAGATTCAAGGCATCTGGGTTTGTTTAACTGCTAGTATCATTTTGTTCAACCATTTTTCAGTCATGTCTGACTCATAGTGACCCCATTTGGGGTTCTCTTGGCAAAGATACTGGAGTGGTTTGTCATTTCTTTCTCCAGTTCATTTTACAGATGAAGAAACTGAGGCCAACAGGGTTAAGTGACTTGCCTAGGGTCACACAGCTAGTGAGTTTCTGAAGTTGGATTTGAACTCAGGAAGAGGAGTTTTCCTGATTCCAGGGCTGGTACTTTGTCCACTGTACCACTTAACTGTGGTATTGTTATGTGATAGGAAATATGGGACTGATGGATATCTCATTTCCCAGAACTGACTGGGCCTCTGGGTAGCGGATGGGTACAGCAAGCAGAAGGAGGCCTCAGAGTCCAAATCTATCTGATATTCTAAGTTTTTGAAAGGCTGCTTATTCCTGCTTATTTTACCCCTCTCTCCCCAAGATTCTGGCCTTGTGGACAGTGCTTCTCCTTTGCTCTTATTGCCTCTTCCTTGGAATGAGTTTTTAGTAGCCAGATCTTTCCAGGTCCAATGTCTTCATATAGCAAAAGCTCCTTGGACCCTGGCCTGATCAGTGAGCAGGCCCAGCCTCAATTCAGGGCATTGACATAGGGCTAAAGAGAGGCCAGCTGTGCTCCGCTCAGGAATCCTACCACATTTAGAAACCCCTCACATCTAGAAGTCTATTTTTAATCTGTAAGGCCAGTCCATTTTTGGTCCAGGTTTTTCTGGTCCAACTTCCCTGACAAGTTAAGATTCTCTCTGGTTCATCTGAGGGGAAAATGAGCTGTCTCACCTTCAAAAAAAGGTCTCTTGATCTTTAGTATCTCTTTCTGGGGCTGCCTTCCTATTCCTGCCCAAACCCCTAGGGTTTCCTTTAACCTGTTGTTCTTTATGGGCTCAGGCCCTATTGAGTTCTCTTAGAGGGGCACCTTTTATTTGTAGGTACTTGAATTCCATAAGCAGTATAAAAGGGACTGTACAGAAGGGATTAGGATTCTAAGCATGTGACCTAGGAGGGTGGAGACAATCCCGACCACCTTTCCTGGGATTTCACCACCAAGTCATACACAAGGACAAGTCTGCTTCTGATCCACGCTGATGTGGACCTCCCTTACTAACCCCATCCTCACCATCCTTTTTAGGACACACACACACACACAAAGACAAACAGACATACCAAGGAATATGGTTACATGATGCCAAGTATATTGCAGTAAATACTATCTCACATATGTATATGGATAAAGAATGACTGATCCATCAGCAAGCATTTATTGAGCCCTGTGAAGGGAGAGAGCAAGGGAAGAGACAGTCTCTGGCCTGGAGAAGTTCATGATCAAATTGGGAAGATATGACTCATGAACAGGAAGCAGAATATTCTCCCCCAACCCTTCCCTACCCCACTTTGCCTCAGTTGATATTCCATGGGGGTGTCCTCACATGAATCACCATGAACAGTATAGAAAACAACCTCCCAAAGCTGCCTTTATCAGTCTACTCAGACCAACATGTAAAGGCTGATCTCTTGGCTAGAGAGAAGAGCCTTGTGCCTCCATTTCAGACCAGATAATGATGATAATATTAATAATAATATCAACTTTTATATGTGCACTTTAAGGTTGGCAAAACTCTTTTCTTTTTTCTTTTAAAAATTTTTTTCTTTTTTGCTTTTTGGGGGGCTATTGGGGTTAAGTGACTTGCCCAAGGTCACATGGCTGATAAGTGTTAAGTGTCTGAAGTCGGATTTGAACTCAAGTCCTCTTGACTCCAGGGCTGGTGTTCTGTTCACTAAGCCACCTAGCTGCCCCCAACTCTTTTCATACATTAATTTTATCCTCACATTAACCTTGTAAAGTCAGTGAGTATTATATAGCTAGGAAGTGTCTAAGGCAGGATTTGAACTTGGGTCTTCCTGACTCCAAGTTTGACACTTTTTCTGCTGCCACCTAAAAAGGAGAACCAGATTATAGGTCACTGATTTGAGAGCTGGAAGGGACTTTGGAGACTATCTCCATTTCTTGTTTATGAGTTTTGTCTTCCCAATTTGATTTCCTGCCCTGGGGTGTCACTGCCCTGATGGGTCAGTGGCTCTAGCCATGCTGCCCTTTGACTCCCCAGGTGCCCTCTCCAAGTATCTGCTCTGCTCTCATCTCTTCTCCTCCCCCCTCTCCATCCACTTTCCAGTTTGGGAGCTATAATAGAGTCAATATTGTCATTGGAACTGGAAAGAGTGTGCCAGTCTACATCCCATTCAACTTCTACACCAAAAGACTTCATCCCTTGCCACCACTTCCCTATCTATATATCTGTATCGATCTGTCTGTAGATAGAGTGATACAGATATGCCCCCTATTAGCATGTACGCTCTTTGAGGGCAGTGAGTTTATTCATTTTCATGCTTGTACCCCCACACGTAGTAAAATTCTTAGTACATATTTGGGGGAGTGAATAAGCATTTACACAGCTTCTGTGTGCCAAGAACTGTACTAAATGCTTTTTTTTTTTACACAAATATTATTTTATTTGATTCTCACAACTCTGGTAGGTTGGGAGGTCATTATTTTCCCAATTTTATAGTTGAAGAAACTGAAACAAATAGAGGCTAAGTGACTTCCCAGTCACACAGCTAGTACTGGATTTGAACTCAGGACTTAATGATTCCAGGACCAGCACTTTATCCACTGTGCCACCAGGTGACTCAAGAGAGTACTTAACATTTCATTCATTCATTCACTCATTCATTCATTCTTTCACTCATTTATTCTTTCCTTGACTTGTCTAGCCCATATCTCTCCTTTTACAGTTGAGGAAACTGAGGCCCAGAGATGTGGTGACTTGCCGAAGGTGGCACAGGAAGGAAGTAAAAGATCCAAGACTCAAACCCGGGTCTTCTGAGTGTAAATGCAGTGCTTTCTCTGTCATGCCACACTGTCATCCCCTTTTCAGGGTGTTTCTAGAGGGCTCCCTGAGTTCTGTCTCCACGGGATGCCAAGGAAAGAGGCATCCTTCATAGCCTCTCTGTGAAAGAATGCCACGTGGCTGGGTACCACAGTGTCCGCTGCTAGCCCTGGGATATGCCTTGCCCCCTTCTATCTGTCAGGAGTTCAGACAATTGAAGCCACCATTTGGAAAATCCAGCAGGGGGCATGCTTTGCTTACTTAACCACTCTGGAAACACACTGGAGGGCCCTCCTGGACCTGCCTTTTCCTAGTTTATTACAGAGCCCTGCAGAACAAATCCCAAGATAACATGCTCTCAGCTTTAGAGCTGGGAGGGGCGTGAGAGGTCCTCCAGAAAAATGAAGTCTGGACTTCTTGAATGACTTGACTAACATCATGCATGTAGTACAGAGCAGAGCTAGCTAGGACTTGAATCCAAGTGACAGAATCATCATTTAGAGATGGGAGGGACCAAAGCTGCCACCTAATCCCATTTTCTACAAATGAGGAAATTGAGGCTCACACAGATATTTGGGGAAGTCACTCAAGTGACTTGTGCAGGGTCACACAGCTACTAAATGTCCAAGGTGGGCAGGATTTGAACTTGAGTCTTTCTTATTTCAAGTCTAGCATTCTTTCTGTTATACAGTTCTGTCTAGGGTCATCTGATTTCAAATCCAGTGCTCTTCCCAGAGTACCCTTATACGAAAATATTATAGCCAGAAGGATTCTGAGACAGGCTTCTAAGACCTAGAAGGCACCTTGTCGAAAACCCTCATTTTACAGATGGGGCCATTGAAGCCTAGAGAGGGGAAAGGCTTTCCCCCAAATCACACAGCTAATTAGTCAGAGCAGAGATGGGAGCCCAGGTAGCCTGGATCTTCGTGTTCTTTCTGGAGTTCAAGGCATTTTCTGTCTCTTAAAGAGTTTAGGGAGAATTATTGTCACAAGATAAGTCCCCTCACCTATCTGCTGGATACAATGAGCCCTCCGTCTTATCCCTCAACACTCCTTAGAGAGATGCTGCGACCCCTTGCCTGGAGTGTGGTTTACCTTCCTTGGGAACTGACTTCTTTGTGAGTTCCTCCCTCCTTCTCTAGCCCTGGCTCATGGAGATGAGCTACAACCAGTCATTTGGACTCTGCCCCCTAAACCATGGCTGTTTACTTTTTAGGTATCCTTTGCCTTGTCCTGGCACTCTACTTTGGATTGATTGCATCCTGGCCCTTGGTCCTATGGGCATCAATCTGATGCAGGGGTGTTCTGATAATGACTCACCCCCTCTGTCCTACCTCTCCCCACCACCTCCCCAAATTCATCACCTTGATTTTAGCCTCTTACCTTAGCACTTGAGCCCTTTCCCCAGGACCTGCAAATGGTTCCCACACCCCACTTTTCCCCTTCCCCAGCCTAGATGATGATTATTTACCCCCAGAGGAGTTCGATTCTAATCCTGCAGAAGGGGTGCTAACATGAGAAGATGAAAGATTTCATGCAGAACACTCCTGCCGGGAGCATGGGCACAATTCATCACCTTGCTCTCTGTCCAAGAGGCCAGGGCTTCACTAGTGGGATTTTCCCTTCCATCCCTTCCAAAGTAGCCACCCTATGTCTCTCCCTCATCAGATTAGAGGCTGAGATGGGGAGAGGCATCTTCCCTATCAAATTGGGACCTTCCTCTGTCTCCCCCCCGCCTCCATCTGGGCCCAGGAGTGACAAAGGCCCTCAGGGTCCAGGCTCCTTCTTCTCTGTGACACCAGGAGGGTTTCAGAGTGTTGGAGAACAAAGAGGAGGGATCTGGGAACAGGAGGGAGCCTGAAGGCAGGGCGCTGGGAGAAGGGTGAGGGAGATAAAATGGAGTGGGAGCAAGGACAGAGTGGGAAGGAGAAGGAGTAGGAATAAGGGAGGAGGAGGGAGCAGGCCGAGAGAGGCAGAGAAAACATCAGAGTTGATTATTTAAAGAGTGGGTGAAATTTACCATCCCTTCCCTGTGCAGGCCGGAATCGCGCTGCATGTCACTTAATGTTTGCAGTTAAGTATTTACAGATCTGTTCCCATGGCAACAGAGTCTTCAAAGTTACTTTTACAATTCTGTTTTCTCAAATGTGTTTCTTTGGTTGATTGCACAGAGATTTCTGGAACCTGGCCAGGCCTGAATCACAGTCCCAGCCTCATCTCCCTCCCCTCCTTTCTCCTGCTTGCCTCTTTCCTTCCTTCTGTCTTTCCTCCCCACCAGATCCTGAACACTCTGGCCCTGAGAGAGGCGTGTGGGATATAACAGGACCCCAGGCAGAAGGAGAAGGGCACGTTCTCTCAGCTCTCTCTGAGACCCTATGCCAACTCGAGCTGGTGTTTACTCTCCTCACCTTACTGGCCCTTCACCCAGCAGACCGCAGGGGCTGAGGCCAGGCTCCCGCTGCTGCTACCGTCTCTGCCCACCTGGGTCTGACTAGCGCTCTCCCCTTATTTCACCCCGCGACAGAGATGTTTGTTTTTAAGAACTTCACTAGCATTTAAAGGAAGAAAGTTTATCTATGAAGCACCTACTATGTGCCTTTCTTTGTGTCCCCAGAACTTGGCACAGTGCCTTGCCCGAAGAAAGCACTTAATAAATGTTTGCTACCTACTGCTGACCACAAGACACCGGATTGAGAATTACTGAGCCTGGGAATATCTCTTAAGGCATCTCTAATCTGGTTTAACTAGCAGAGTGAATAGAATGGTAGGCTTGTTTGAATCTGGCCAACATTTACTAGCTGTGTGGTCCTGGGGCTGGCCACTTTGCCCCCTCTCAAACAACATTCCCTCACCTGTAAAATGGGGATAATAATCCCTTTAATATCTACCACACAGATAGAGGATCAAAAGAGATATTACATATAAAGTATTTTGAAAACCTTAACATGTTATATAAATTCCAGTTTTTTTTTCTCATTCTCATTACTCTCATATTTGATAAAGTTTGGATATAAATGGTTCTGGAACAATTCACTTATTGTTTTTTATGTTTAATGTTTTGGGGAATATTATTGTTGTTGCTGTTGTCATTATTGTTGTTGTGTTCTTAGTGAGAAAGGTAATCAATAATAGCTCATTTGCTATCTACCTGGCATTGGGACTTGGCCCCAAGCTCCAAAAAGCTTCAGTCTTGCCCCAGGAGAAACCTCCAGTACCTTCTTCTCTTAATTGACTAATTTTCAGATTTTTCTTTATTTTCTAAGTCCTAGAAAAATCTGAATTTTCTTTCTGATTCCCTGGCTTCTGTTCTGAGTCTTAACTCGGGGTCTGTGGATAGATTTCAAGGGATCTGTGAATTTGGATGGTGAAAATGTATCATTGTTTCAATATAATCAGAATCTTTCATCGTCCTAAGTATTTTATTTTTATGTGTTTTCAATGCTATTCTGAGAAAGGATCCATAGATTTACTAGGCTGCCGAAGGGGGGTTCATGACACAAGACTGGGACCTCCTGCTCTAGACTGAGGTCCCTGACCCTCTGCTGGCATCTTCAAAAAAGGTTTGCCCTAAAATGTAAATGTTCCTTTTTGGGCACTGTCCTTATCTCTTGGGTTTTCCTTTAAACTGCTATTCCTTCTGTACCCCAGAACTTCTGGATTCTCCTGAGGAAAGGGTAGGAGCAACTCTTATCTGCTCTCTAGCAACAAAGAACACACATGGATCTATAGCAAGCACAGTGGGTGGATAGAGTGCTGGACTTGGAGTCAGGAAGCCATGAGTTTGAATTCTGTCTTAAATACATTTATTATCCCAGTTACCCTGGGCAAGTCATTCAACCTCTCTCTGTACTTCAGTCCATCTTCTGTAAAATGAGGAGTTTGGCTCTGATGGCCTCAAAGGTCCTTCTGAACTCTGAATCTATGATCCTATACAGAGGAGCTCATGCAGCCCCTCCGTTGTTCAAAGCTGGCACTCCTCTCTATTAACAGCCATGGTCACAATTAGACCTCTATGTTAGCATGACTTCATTAATGTGAGAAACAGACACTGAACATATTGTAGGTTCATAACATCACACAAACAGTAATATATAAAATTGTTGTTCTTAGGTTGTTTTGGTCACGCCCAACTCTTTGTGAACCCATCTGGAGTTTTCTTGGTAAAGATACTGGAGTGGCTTGTCATTTCCTTCTCTAACTCATTTAATAGATTGAGGAAACTGAGGCAAATAGGGGTCAGTGACTTGCCCAGGGTTGCAAAACTAGTGTCTGATGCCAGATTTGAACTCAGGAAGATGAGTCTTATTGATTCCAGGTGGGGCCTCCCATCCACTGCACCACCTAGCTGCCCCCTAAGACTTGCCAATAGATGGCCTTGTTCTCCAATACTCCCAGGTATGTGACTTTTGGTCCTCCAATCACACTGCCTTCTATTCCTATCCATTTCCTTGCACTGTTCAGCATAGGGCAGAGCAGATAGTGGAGGGTAGGAATTTGCTTAATGCTTTTTAATTGACTGACTGGGAGGTGAAGAAGGGGTAAAGGGAGGGGACATTTTTCTGAAGCAGGGCTCTCTGAGTGGCGGCCCTCCCAGAGGCAGGAGGATGACTGAGGGGCTTTCTTGTTCTGTGACAACACTTCTTCTGCTCTGTGGAGAAAGCTCTGGGAGGTCTGCTCTCACCAGTGGGGCTGGGAGCTGGAGCCATCGCTCTCTGTCCAATCCTGCCCGAGCAAGAATGCGCTGACTCTGCTAACAGTTCATTGAGTGGTTGCATCTCTATTATAAATGATTTAAGTCTCCAGCATTTAATTAATGTTATAAATACGATATTTATGATACAGTATGGGAAACGATGCATTCTCTTGTTACTATACATCATCGTATGTGTGTATGTGTTTTTTTTTTATTTCCTATCTCTAGACACCTCCTCCCACATCCTCAGTGCCTTTTGCTTGCTGTTGCCAAGCCTCTGGGAGATTGTAGCTTCATAAGAAAAGGGGTGACTAGGTAGGGCTGTTTGGCAACTTGTTTTATATCTCTCTGGCTTTGGGACCCTTTCAGGAGTGAAATGAGGAAGAATGGGATATCAACCCATCAGAAATGCCTTCCAGAATAGCCCCAGATGTCCCTTAAGTCTTTGATCCCTGGGCTTAGATAAGCATACTGAGGGATCATTTAGGGAAGGCCAAGAGCCCTCATTATATTGCCATTCTCTCAAATGACCTATCAGGCTGCCATCCTCAATCAAAATATCTCTAAATCCTTACTCAGATTGTTTTTGTTCCCAGCCTGGGTCTTCTCCTAGGGTTAAGTACAGAGTCTAGCCCATGGTCATAAACTTAGTAGCTGCACAATAAATATTTATTAACTGATTGATTAATTGAAATCTACCTGAAGTCTGACTACTTTATTTGACTTGGAAAAAAAATCTTTTTATTTTCTAGTCTTTTTGGAGGGGGGAAGGCAGGGCAATTGGGGTTAGGTGCCTTGCCCAAGGTCACACAGCTAGTAAGTGTTAAGTGTCTGAGGCTGGATTTGAACTCAGGTCCTCCTGACTTCAGGGCTGGTGCTCTATTTACTTCCACACCTAGCTGCCCTCCCCTCCCGCCAATTATCTCTCAAAGCTTTGGTATGTGTATAGAGCTGGTGGTGAAGGTAGGGAATTGTTGAGAGAAACTGATAAAAATAACATCACATCACATCTTTCTTGAGTGATTGAGAAATATTACCATGCATTCAGTTCTGTGCATATAAGGAAGAATGAGAACCAGACTATACCATCCAGGAGCTTATAACTCTTGGGAAGAGAGGCTTGCCACATACAAAGCAAAATAAAGATCATTAGAAGATAGTTATGTAATGAATTGCTTTATATTCTAGAGGCAGTGTAACATAGTTGATAGACAGCTGACCTCAGAAACATGAAGCTTGGATTTAAATCCTGCTTTTGACATAGATTGATTTTATGACCCTGGGCAAGTCACTTAACTCTATAAGATTGTAAGATGAAGAAAAGCTTCCAACCTGCTGTGGAAGAGGGGGTTTTCTTATTGGAAACTTCTCTATATCAGTGAAATCATGGGTCCAGATCTTATTCCTATATTTTAAGTGCTAGCTTTTGCATTTGATACAACAGAGACAGAGAGAACCATTGAATAAGGGAATTCATGGCATGATGAAATCAGTTCTAAGAAGATTAATTTGGAGACAACCTACAGAGAATGGCTTGGATATGGAGAACTTGGCAGCAAGGGGACCAGGTGGGAGGTGGTTGCAGTAATAAAGATTGCACCTCCTCTCAGTCTTCATCTTTGTGGTCCCATTGTTTCAGTCTGCCCTCATCCACCATTCTATCACCTCCATCACCCCTCTTCAATTCATTCATTCTGTTTTCACTAGAATTGCTCTTCTTGGGACCTTCCTGAGCAATGTTATTTCCAAGAAATGTCACAGGGGCCATTGTTCCAGCAACATCCTGATAATCCTGTTCTCTCCTGAATGTGACTCTAAAGATACCAGTTCACTCAGGGATTATCATCAAGCCTTTGAATCCCCTGGTCCCTTCTCTGCTCCCCTAATCTCTGATCCCTCTTTTAATGTGAAGCAGATGAGTGGTGACTCTCCCCTGTTCTTTGAAAGAGAAAATCATGCCTCTGTATATGTGGCTGAGACCCAATCATTACAAATAAGAGTAGATCACCCAAGAGGGAAGATAATTTTAAAAAATAAGAAATCCAAAAGTGACAGAGAATCCTCAAGCCACTTTATGGTGATTTTGGAGTGTGTGTGTGTGTTTTTTGCTGGTGGACAGGTGTTCATCTGATATCTTGGTAGTTCACTGCATTTTAGGTAAGAATGAAGGTGCCACTATGCAAAACAACACCAATACCAACAACTCAGACAGCAAAGAGTTGGAAATTAATCTCATTTTTCCATAGTGACTCCTTCATCATTGCTCTATAATGAAATGAAAGTACATCACCTTTCAGACTGATGCAAAGTACCAGCTTAAGTAGAGCTGCTCCATTTGAGACATTTG
This sequence comes from Petaurus breviceps papuanus, assembly GCF_028583685.1. NCBI lineage: Eukaryota > Metazoa > Chordata > Mammalia > Diprotodontia > Petauridae > Petaurus > Petaurus breviceps. The sequence continues at coordinate 14,028,287 of NW_027185712.1, read as the reverse complement.
TTTGGGTGTGGGGAAGAAATAAATGCCTTTCCTTCTAACCACTGCTGTTGAACTATGAGCAGAAGGTAGAATGGCTCCCTAAAGGAATAGAGTAGGTGACAATAGTAACAAGAACTTAGAAGCAAGATTTACCACAGATGGTACAGATAGTCTAACATTCACTGCAATCCTTTTTTTCCTGGATTACTTGGTACTCATATGTATGCCTTCTCAGCACAGATTAGGGTGTGTGTGTGTGTGTGTGTGTGTGTGTGTGTGTGTGTGTGTGCTCTATGAATTCCATCAGACTAGGATAAAATCAGCCTCTGATAGCTCCCAGTATTGTGGAAGAGAAGAGTTGTTCTTGTGGGAGAGATTCAGGTCTTACCCTTTGAGATCCCTGTTCTGACAGGGGTGGGGGTGGAAAATGTAAAAATAGAAAATGACTTTAAAATACCTACAAAGTGTTGCAAATGAATATGGTAGGAAGAGCCAATTGAAATTATTAGAGTCCAGTGGGATTAATAAGGGAAGGCTTTCTGGAGAAGGTGAATTTTGAAGGAGGCAGGAACTTAACCTCTCTAGACCTCAGTGTCATCTGTAAAACGAGAAGCTTGGACTAAATGATGTCTAAGGCCCCTTCGAATTCTAAAATCCTGTGGATAGTGAATATATGGTTGGAGAGCGGAATGGGGAGAAATTTTCAGATTCAGACAGTGACTTAGGAAAAAAAGCATAAGTGAGTTGTGTGTGGAGAAGATAATTAATGGAGTCAGAAAATCCAGGAGCCCTAGACCCTGGGCACACAAAAACCAACCACCTGACCATCCTACAAAAGGTTATCCTAGACTTGCCAGCTTCAGTTCCCAGGAGAGACATAGAAGAGGGCAGCAGCAGGTGTCAAGCTGACCTTTTCTCTTATCTCTCCCCCTTCCAATCTATCCTGTACTGCCAGATGAATCTCCCTAGACATTGCTTTGATCATTTTCTTCCCTACTTAAAAATCTCCAGTGCTTGCACACTGCTTGCAAGATCAAGTTCAAACTCCTTAGTCTGGCATTCAAGGCTCTTCACAACTTGATCACAGGGTCCCCAGAATGAACCCTATGTTTCTGCTAGGCACATCTCTTCTATATCCTCAAAATAAGCTATGCTACTTTCCAACTTTTTGCCTTTGTTCCCAGCATTTCTCTTCTCTGGAGTTCCCTTCCTTTTCCTCTCAGTCTATCCAAATCTTACTCAAGTCTTGTCTCTCCTCTGATGACTTCCTTGAATACTCCAGTGCACACATCTCCCTCCATCCTCTGATCTTCTACAGCATTTATAACTGAACACAGGTACTTTGCACATAGTAGGTGTTGAAGAAATGTTTGCTGAATAGAGTTGAATTCCATGCTTTAGCAGGATTGAACCTAACTTGAACCATTGTTGCACACACCCCCCATCATATGCTATCTCATAATTTTCTTGTCTATGTAAATTTTATATCTTCAACTACACCATGAGATCCTTAAGGGCAGGGACTATGTGCTTCCTATTATTTAATTTATTCACTCAACACATAATTTATTGAGCACCTACTATGTGCTAGGTGATTAAAAAACTACTGAGATAAATAAGAAAGGGTCTCTAATCTAATCAAGCTTATACTCTTAGAAAGGAGGGAAAATATAACTCCTAGAATAGGGCTGGGTCAGAGGAGGGATTAAGTATATACAGGCTGAATTGAATTGAATTCTCCAAATGGCCTGACCCTATGTGTCACCCCCCTCACTGTGCCAAAGGAGACTGAGGCTACTGCCACTTTCCATTTGGTCAGATATTACTCTGGGACTATGCTTTTGCTAAAAGCTCTACCATTATAACATAATTACTGCTGAAAATGACCTTTAAAATATATTTTAAATTCAAAATGTCTTTAAACCCTCCACTGAACACCATTTTTCAATTTCACAGAATGTTTTCCTTTTTTGAGGGAGGGGGATATGGAGTGGGGGAGAAAGGAACAGAGGATGAAAGCTAGGAGGAGTCTTACCTATTAAGATTTCAGATTTTAATCTCTCCCTTTAAATGAGATCCCCAAACAGCGCCACTGTCTGTGTGGCTTATAGGTACCTGCTGCACCTTGCAAGCCCCACCTTGGCTGAAAACAAAAGATGGCAGAGAAGAAACATAGATGATGGGGTGATATTATTTCTCAAAGTCATCTGCTCCATATGGAGACCTCCCAGATACTTAGTATTATCCTAGGCCAATGGAGGCAAGAGATTTCTTTGTCTATTCCCTGGATTCTCTGCATTGACTTAAACATAACTTTTCTTGCTTTTTCCTTAATTGGGTAGAGGCACTAGAAATCTATTTTTAAAATGCCACTATCAGCCAGATAAGATTGTCAATTTCAAGATCTATGAGGGGGTTTAAGCACAATGAACTAAGCTACTTTTCTTCTCCTTCCTAACATGTGTCCTCCACTGAATCCAGACCAGTCTTCTTGTCATCTCTAGTATATCCATGCTCATTCCTTCCTCTGGATCTGTGCACATGTTATTTCCCCTCATTGGCCACCCTGGATCAATCCTACTGTACCTATCTAAAACCTACTTTTCTTCAAGGTTCAACTAAAAGTCTATATCCTCCCTGAAGCCTCCATGGGTAGACCAGCCCACAGTGTTTTTTCTCTTTTTGAAAGTTCTGCAGCATTAGGATAAGGATAATGATGATGATAGCTGACATTTATATCATGATTTATAATGTAGAAAGCATGGTAATTACGTTATCTCACTTTATGTTTACAATAACACTGTGAGGGCTATATCTCCATTTATAGATTAGGAGATTGAAGCTCAAAAGAACCAAGATTCAAATTCAGGTTTTTTTGTTGCCAAATCCAGTGCTCTTTCCATTACAACACAACTTTGTACACCACCTTATCTTACTTTGTAACTGTTCCACATATGACTTTTGCCTCTCCATTTAGACTGCAAACTTCTTGAGGGCCAGGGCTATTTTCTCCTCCTTTCTCCTCCAGTGTCGAATAAAAAACTGGACATTCTTAAAGGGAATGGCTTTGTTTTCTCTCTGTGAATTCCTCAGAAGGACTCTGTTATACTTTTAACCAGCAAGACTTTGCATGCTGCTGTCCATGGTTCTGAACCACTATCTGTGAGGACATGGCTAGCTTTGATGGTTGGTGACTCTTGTACTCTTGTACATCACCCTTCTTCTCCACACACCAGTTATGTACCATTTGAAAGGGTGAAGTAGAAAGCAAAGAGAGAACCATAGGCAGATAAAGATTGATGGTAAGACAGGGTCACCAAAAGGAAGATCAGGAGAGGCAAACAGCGATTGAATTAGAGAGACTGAAACAAAGAGAAGTCAAAAGACTGAAACTGAGAAAGATTGTGAAACTGAGATATTAAGATCCAGAGGGACTGAGTGGAAAGGGCAGCGACAGATACAAAAATAAAATAAAATATAACAGGAGACAGAGTCAGAGGTCAAGAGATGTAGGGAGTAGAGATGAAGAAGAAAGGATGAGGAGACAGTGCCATGGGGATATGGAATACATGGGGAAACAGGAGAGAGGGGGAGGGAGAGAGCAAAGAAGAGAGAGAGACAGACAGACAGACAGACAGATAGAGAGACAGACAGAGAGAGAGACAGAGACAGAGAGAGAGAGAAGAGGGTTATTGAGAGTCAGGACAACTGATTTCTAGTTCTGCTTTTACCATCAACTCCTTATGTGACTTTAAGTCTGACTCTCCTCATCTATAAAATCAAGGAGTTGTATTAGATAATCCTAAGTTCCTTTCCAGAAAAAAAAAACAGGAATATGAGGTAAAAGGTAGATATTGAAGACAGGGACAGGGAGAAATTGTAGGGAAGGGGAGAAGAGACAATAGGGGAAAGATAACTAGGATACAGAAACAAAATGAGAAAGGAAGACAGATTTAGGAGAGAGAATGTAACAGGGTGAAAAGGACAAGTATAGAGATAGAAAATTCTGTAGTATAGCATACTTGTCATGGAGTTGGTGTAGAAGCAGAATTGGGAGAGATGAGGTCCTAGACCAAATCACTAATGTGACTTTTGGCCAGATAAACCCTTGCTCCTTGCCATCAGCAGTGTTCAGGGAAAATAAAGGAAGAAGTTATTGTGTCACATTCTTTGTAGCTTTCCATTGAGGGAAGCCCATTACATGGGGGATGAGGGTGAAAGTTGGCAACGGAAAGTAACCAATTCTATTTAAGTTTGGTTTTCACAAATATGTGGAGCAAGTTTTTTTCTGGGTCCATTTAAGGGGAAAGGACAGATATAGGCTTGGTCATCCAGGAAATAGTTCAAGCCATGGATAATTTTTGCACCTTCATCTTAACACAGTTCCTTCTCTCCTTCCATCCTGCCAACCCCACTCCTCACTTTCCTTAAACACGAGGCTTACTCACCATTGAGAGAAACCAACTTTCTAAGAAAGATGAAGTACTATCCTACTCTGAGACAGGAGCTAGAATAAGATAAGGAAATTCTTCTTCTATAGATCTGAGTATTCTTAGCAAGTCTGAATTTCTCATAGCAGTGCTCATGATGACATTTAAAAATTCTGACTCTGAGGGTCTCATAATTTGCACCAAATTGAAATACTTTTCTGAGTGCTTTCCAAATTATCTCATTTGGCTTCCACAATAACATTGTGATCTAGGCAAGGAAGAATTTATTGCTGTCTTTTGAAAAATGAGGAAATTGAGGCCAAAGGAGCTTGTGACTTGAGGTCATATTGTGAATTGGTGTCAAAGTTATGACTAGAACTCATGTCTACATACTCCCATCACACCTGCTTTTTATTTTATTTATTTATTTGTTTGTTAAAGCAATTGGGGTTAAGTAACTTGCTCAAGGTTACAGGGCAAGTTATTTCTGGGTGTGGTGCTAAGTATCTGAGTCCGGATTTGATCCTCATGTCATCCCGACACTGGAGCCAGTACTCACACCTGCTTTTTAAAAAATAACAAAAAAAAACGAGAGTAGGACAGAGGGTGGGTGGTGGTGGCAAGGAAGCTTGCTCTAGCTTACATAATTTAAAGTAACAGAGTTTAAAATATTTGACATTTATATAGCTTTTTATTTCCTTTTGGAGGGCAATTGGGGTTAAGCAACTTGCCCAAGTTTACATGGCTAGCTTTTTTGCGTGGGTGTTAAGTGTCTGAGGCTGGAACCGAACTTGGGTCCTCCTGACTCCGGGGCCAGCACTTTACTCACTGTGCCACCTAGCCACCCCCATTTATATAGCTTTTTAAGGTTTTCAAAACACTGTAAATGTCTCATCCCATTGAGTCCCACACAGTCCTGTATGGTAGGTACAACAGATCTATCCATTGTACAGATGAGGGAATTAAGTGACAGGGAATGTGGCATAAAGATGAGATCTTAACACTCCAAGTCCATCATTCGATCCACTAGAATTTACAAGGGACCTGAAATCTTAGGATCATAGATTTAGAGGTAGAAAGGAAGTTGAAGGTCATGTGATCAAGCCCTTTCCCCATTTTACAGATGAAGAAGATGAAGTCTGGAGAGGCTATGACATTGCCAGGTAAATGGCAGAGCAGGAATCTAAATCTAAATCTAAAATCTATTTCCTTTGACTCCAACTCTAGTAGTTTTTCAACAACATGGTGCCTATGGAAATCACCATTTTAAAGTCCATTTCACAGACTAGGAAACTGAGCACCAAAGATGAGGCGAATGGACAAGCAGAGTCATGCAGTGGCCATGCTAGAACCTAAGCCTCCTGATTCCCAATTTGATTTGTCTCTAAACATATCAACCTGCTCTATTCAGGCAGCATTCAGACCTCATGCTAGGTCTCTTCACCTGTAGATTCTCTCTACATATTCTTCAACAGCCAACACAAGGAAAATCCTAATTAGACTAGAGGCATAATCATCCCCAAGAGCCCTGGGGATCTCTAAGCCTCACTCCTCCATAGGACCGCCTGGCCTGTGTCACTGAAGCAAAGAGTGGAGCAGCCCTCCTGATAACAAATGACTTCATTTTCTGCCCACATTAAAGTGAACGTGGCATAAATAACCCTGGTGGAATCCCCCATAGTATGGGCCGCCAACCTCCAGCTTAACCATTCTTCAGAATTCTCACCACCTGAATCACTTATGATCTACGATTCTGCTTTAGCATTTGCTATACATTTTTTTATGGAGGGAGAAATCCCACAGCCAGGCTCATAATTCTTCTGCCTTTTGATCCAACAAGGGTAGAGCTTTCCCTTATCTTTCTTTTTGTGGCTTTTTTCGGGCGTGGAGGTATTGTTTTACTTATTTTTGAGTACCTTGAGTTCATACCTACAATGGCAACTTTAGTAAAAACGTGAGTTAGACTGGTTATCTGGCATCATATAAATCTAAATGAGGGACAGTGAGGGGAAGAGGGGATAAGGAGTTAGCCTTGGAGTCAGGACAAGCTAAGTTCAAGTCTCCTTTCATCATGTACTGGCTGTGTGGTCCTGGGCAAGTCATCTAAGATGATTGGATTATAGATCTAGGGACCTCAGAAGCCATCTAGCTCATCTGCCTCATTTTACAGATAAAGAAACTGAGTTCTAAGAAGGTTAAAAGATTTTTCCACAATCAGATAAATAGGAACAATCAGATATGGGATTTGAACTCAATTCTTACTCCAGAGCTAGTGCTCTTTTACTCTACCATGTAAATTGTAGAAGAGTTGTCATTTGCATTGATTGAGGGAGTTCCTTGATGAAAAGCTTCATACACAGATGAAATCATGGGTTCAGATTCCCCCCTTCCCCCACAATAGAACCTATCAGCCATTTGATTTATTTTATTGTATTTTTTGTAATTCATTCAGTCTTTCTTCATTTATTATCACAGTACCTTATACAATGAGATAATTAATATATATTGAATGAACAAATGAGTGATTAAAATTAATTTATTAAGCACCTGCAATTAATCATTCTACAAATATTTATTAAGCACCTTCTGTATGCTCAGCCCTGTGCAAGGCTTTATGAGAGATGTGTCAGAAATATACAGTCCCTGTTCTCAGAGAACTTAGAGTCTAATTCCTAGAACATAGAACAGAAGTTCTTTAGCTTTTTAGTGTGTCCTGGATTCCTTTGGCAGTCTGGCAAAACATATGGACCCCTTCTCAAAATAAAGTTATTAGATGCATAAAGCAAAACATAGTATTACAAAGAAAATCACTTATTGAAATAATTATCCAAATATTAAACGTTCATGATGTCTAGGTTAAAAACTGTCATGGAACTTTTAGAAACAGAAGGAACCTTTGAAATCATCTAAGTCCAACCCTTCATTTTTTTGTTGTTCAATTGTTTCAATCATATCTGACACTTCATGATCCCATTTGGGGTTTTTCTTGGCAAAGATAGTGAAATGATTTGCCATTTCTTTCTCCAGTTCATTTTACAGATGAGGAAACTGAGGCAAACAGGGTTAAGTGATTCATTTTACACATGAGGGAAAGAAATGAAATGAGTTGCTCCAGGTTACACAGCTAGTTAATGGCTGCAGGATTAGAAATCAAGTCTCTGAAGCCACCTTTTGGGGTTCTTTACATTATACCAACTGAAGAGCCAAATTCCTACACAAAACTGGGTTAAAGGACTTTCCAAGATGCTATATGACCAAATGGCAGGCTGTGAGGTTTAATTATAGGGTCATAGATTTAGAACTATAAGGGATGTTGGTAGACACCTTATCCAATTCACTTCTTTTACGTGTGAGGAAACTGAAGCCCAGATAGCTTAGGTGACTTGTCCTAGGTCTGTGAATACTGCAAGAGGGCAGAGGAGAGAGACATCTCTGTAGCTTGAAATAGCCAGGGAAGGCTTTATGGAAGAGGTGGGGTTTAGAGTTAGTCCTTGAAGGATGGGCTTTAGTTGTTATCCCTCAGCACTCGGGAACACAATGGGAGCTCAGAAATATTATAAGTGGATGAATAAATGAATAAACCAATAACAAGATCAAGGTAATAATGCAACAAATAGCTAGATACAAACCAACATTCTGCTACCCCAGGGAGCTGAGCGGTCACCATCTTTGTCAAGGTATCTCTTTTTAATTTCCAGGTTCTTTCCCCCATAGTTCTCATTTAGTCCTCTTAGGAAAAGGGATCCTCACCTGGTCTGGGGTAAAGGCCAATCAGCTTCTTGTCCTATAAAAGTCTCTTGGATGAGTAGATAGGAATAATCTTATCTGTTCCCTTTCTACCAGGAACATCACTATCTGATTGTTGTTAATAGACAAATGGATGAGTGTACTCCACCCCTAAGTTCTTAAATCAGATTCCCTGCTTTTCCTTCCTGGAGAGTATGCAGACCTCTGGAGAGGATTCTCTATCTTGGAGCTAAACTCTTGCTTTGGCAAGTCTGATTTCCTTTCTTGGTTCTCTGCTGGTCAGCTGATTGCTGAATAATACCCCTGGAAAGACTTGGAGGCTGTCACCATGTGTCTCACATCACCAACCCTCTTCCCCTATTCTCCTGTACCTGTCTCATTTTTTTCCCTTTCTCCATCTGGTGGCAATTATTTCCACACATAAATTCTAAGAGTGCATTCTGAGCTACCCTGAATGGTGAGAATGTTGTGGTGAGCAGGTTGCAGATAAAGCAATTGGTCTGGGAGTCAAAAGACCTGGGTTCAAGTCCCAGATGTGCAACTAACTAGCTATATGACCTTGGAAAAGTCACTTGGCTTCATGGACTTCCTTCAGTTTTCCCCATCTGCAAAGTGTGTATGCATATATATTGGACAAGATTAAAACTCCAACTTTTTAACTTTCTCTGAAGCTATGATTTCTTCCTCCTTTCCCCTCCCTCTTTCCCCCCATGGTGCTGTTCCAATGACTTTCAGTTTGGGGTTACTTTTTAAGGGGGTGGGTGAGGGAGGTTAAGATTCTAGGATAACCTTGCCATGTTGGTCTCCCACTCAATCCTCCTTCTGTTTGTTCCCTTCTTCTTGCCCCCCACCATATATTTTTGGTTGAGGTATGCTTGGAAAAGATGGAAGGTAGCCAAATTGGGCCCAGCCTAACGGGGCAATTAGAGGAGGCTCTTTAGAACAGAGATAGATCACCCAGCTGGGCTGGTGCCAATTGATCATCGTGAAGGGCTGCGGTGCCGTCCCGGCCCCCAGTGTGGCGTTTGACAAACGGCCGGTATTAGCTGGGCTAGGAGATGCGCTGCGTCATTAGCTGGTGGGAGAGATGCTGGAGAAGGAGGGGGAATACAACTCCTCTCTTCCCAGGAATGAAGGGGGGCATCCAGGAGCCAGGTGGCTGCATGGCTCGTCAGAGGAGTTGGATCCAGAGAATACATGCAACTTTGGTTTGTTTAGGACAGGTCTCAGGCCCTGGCCAAACAGCTGGGTGTGGGTTTGATTGAAGGGACTCTGGGGCCCCAAACAATTCATGTGCCCAGAGTATTCACAGACAAACCTAGCAGGTGGCAGAGGCATGCAACTATGAGGGTGTGGAAAGAGGGAGAAGGAGAGGCCATTGGGGGAGTAATGGGGTGATGGGGAGCAGGGGGAATGGCAAGGGGGGAGGAACAAAATATAAAAATATCTGGGAGAAATGCCAGAGTGAGCTACAGTATTATTAAACTAAAGCATCTTATAAAACTCGAGCCATTAATAATAGGCTGCTGCCAGATCAGGATAATTTATTCAAATTGCGGGTCTGGATTGGAGGGAGCAGATGTTTCCATGCCGCTGGTGTCATGAAATGAATTCCAAAGGAAAGGAACAACACTTGGTGGCATCGTTAATGGGGAAGAGCTGGGAGGGGGTGGGGAGGGTGAAGGCACTATTTCCCCATCGCTTGGCAAACATCTGTGGCTTCCTCACTGCAGGCTTGCCTTCAGCTCCCTATGGCTAAGAGGCCTTATGATCATGGCTTTAGCGAGGGGGCAGGGAACATTGCCAGTCTTCAGATGATGCAACAAGTGCAAGATAGCTAATGCAAGTGCTACAGGCCCCACCCCCACTCCCAACTTCCTGGTACACAAGTAGCCCAGCCAGGCTGTTTGACCTCTTTTCATGCTACTCACAGGGATCCCATCCTCATGCCCACTTCTGTGACTCAGCTTATGATCACCAGACTAGCCTAACAATGTAGTAGAGAGAAACTTTGTGGAGTGGCCTTGGAGGCAGAAGACGAGTTTGAAACCAGGCTCTGTCATGTTATTATTTGTGTGGACTCTAGTAAGTCAGATCACCTCTCTGAGCCTCAGTTTCCTCATCTGTAAAATAAAGGCAACCATCTTTGGCCCACCTACTCACTGGATTGTTTTGAGGAAAGTGTTTGCAAATGACAAGACAGTCTGTAAATGTGAGTGAATATCATTGTCACAAAAAAAAAGTCTAGCTTAGGCTTCACCTGCTCCCTGAAACCACCACAACTGAAAGTGGACTCTTATTTCACTTATCTCCCCTCTGTGCATCCGTACAACAAAACATGGAGAAGCTGAAAGTGTTGGGGTCTTTCAATGACAGTCTGTCTTGATTGTACTCAAGGAAATACCCTCATCTGTGTGGATGTTATTCTTTAATTGCTTCCAAAGTGTGTGCCTCTGGTCTCTCCTACCTGACTGGAAGTTCCCTGAGGGCAGGGACCTAGTCTTAAAGACCTTTCTATTCCCAACAGCATACCACTGTTCCAGGCTAGCCACACAATAGTGCGCATTTAATAAACCCTTACTGAACTAAACAGTGTGGTATCTGTGAACTTGTCACAGTTTCCAGAGATTCTGAAAAGGGACAGAGCCATCCGAGCTTTGACATTTACTTTTCTGGTCAGGGCTGAGTTTTCTTTGTATAACCTATGGTTTCTCCATTAGCACAAGAATGGATGGGTTTTTAAAATTTGGAACTTTGAGTATATGTAAAACTCTTTGGTCTCTAGTTCTAGGTCCCAGCCCTTAATGTCTGGGAACAGAGAGGATGAATGGGATGAAACAGGCTGACCTGACATTACTCAGTATTCATGTTTCTGAAAACACAGAGCATGTGTTTTGTAAATTGTATATCTATAAATTGAATTCTTTTTTTTTTTTTGCTTTTTGGAGGGCAATTGGGGTTAAGTGACTTGCCCAAAGTCACAAGGCTAGTTGTTTTGTGTGTGTGTGTGTGTGTGTGTGTGTGTGTGTGTGTGTGTAAGTGTCCGAGGTCAGATTTGAACTCAGGTCCTCCTGAGTCCAGGGCTGGTGCTCTATTCACTGTGCCACCTAGCTGCCCCCTATAAATTGAGTTCTTATAAATTGAATGCAAATCCTATTAAGTTCAGCTACTATTCCACCTCTACCAGGAACCTTACTTGACTACCTACTCAGTATATTGTTGTGAGGATCAAATGAGATATTTGTAGGAGTGTTTAGCACAGTGTCTGTCAATAGTAGGTGCTTAATAATTGCTTATTCCTTTCCCCTACGCCACCCTCAATTGATTTCTCTTTTCTCTGGATTTCTCTAGGACTTTGTGTTTAAACTACAGTCTAACATTTAATTATATGCCATCTTACACTGAGTTCTTTATTTGGTTCATGTGTGTAAATGTTGTCTCCCAAACTGATTATTTGGGGCTATGTCTTCTCCTTTTCTTCAGTTCTCTCAAGTGACTAGTACATGGTCAAAAAAGTCAGCTTGATGTTTAAAAGGCACACAGAGGTCTTACTATGGAAAAGATATCTGCTGTGTATCTCTTTGTAAAGTGAAGAATCATCTTCTAATTGTGGCTTATCGTTCTGGGGTTTGGGATTTTGGGGGTGGGGTGGACCTGGGATTTCATTGGAGAAGAAATTCCTCAGTGAGGAGATAATCTCTAACAATGTAGGTCTGCCATTTTTAGTCTTAAGCAGTTGCCTGGAACACTAAAAAGTTAGGTGACTTACCCAGAATCATAGCCAGCTCAGTGTATGTCAGAGGCAGAATTTGAACACTTTTTTTTGTCTCTGAAGTTGATTCGATGTCTAATACCCCAGGCTGCCTCTCTTCTGCATGTTAAGTTTTCTTAAAAATGGAATCATCTTTTTTCAAGAAGCTCTATAATCCTTTCTTCTCTTAGGCCACCTGTCTATCAACTCCATCACTGTCATTAGTGAGAAGCCTTCAGTAGGCCCTTGACTACATGGAGTCCCTTGTTAGGTTCTGGACAGAGTAAGCTATGCCCCCACTTTCTCTACATTCACAACATGAGACAGACACAAACTACCTGTAGGGAGGGTCAGGATCTACTTCCATAATATGGGAATGCCAGGAAAGTTCCCTTTCTCCCAAGGGAAATTATTTCTCCAAGTGACCTATCATGGAGTATGGCATTTGTGCTTTAATGATTCACTATTTGAGGTTAATTATTACCCCTCTCAGTTTCTGTGAGTCTGCAGTTTTCCTTCTGATTCCATGATGGATATTTGTAAGACAGAGGAATTAGGATGGGGGTGGGGGAAAGACACAGAAAGGAGTTATGGTCAGGCAAGGGGAGAGACAAAATTATTCAATTTCATCATTTCCCCCCAGGATATAAGTACAGGAAGGATGAAAATCTGAATCCAATATAGAGAGTGGCCAATTAAGAGTTTACATTCAATTCAAGGCTAGAAGAATTCAGGTGAAGGATAGGAAGAGGATGTAGGAAATGATTGGATCCAACCCTCATTTCTGCATTGTCCAACCTTTCTCCTTCTTTTCAAAGGAGGGCAATGTTGCCAGCTTGCCCTGAGAAAATGGTTAAGTAGCTCCTGATTTTCTCTCAAGTGAAGGGGAGAACCCAGCCCCAAACTTGAGGGACAATCAGTGAGCTCAGTGATGAATGAAGCCTATGTCACTCAGAGAAAATGAATATTTTTTTTGCAATAATGGCCAGATGGTGGCAACTCTCAGATCCAAATTAAAACATGCATGATAAATGCCAAGAAAACAGAGGAAGACAAAACCCTAACCTGGAGTGAATTCTCTCCATAAATCTTTCCCCCTACACCACAGTGGCCCTGCTAATGGGCATTAAATTATTAAGATGCACTGCAAGGAGAATACCAATGTCAGCCGCACCCTGCCTTCCCAAAAGCTTTGGTGGAGGAAGTGGGCTCCTTATCAGGCTCTGCACTTGGGGGGAGCAGCTGGGATGGAGGGGGAACATTTCCCAGTTAGAGATTCAGGTGGGCAAAGGGACCAGGAACATAAGGCAGAATCTCGTGCCAGGGAAGAGCTGCCCACGTCAAAGCTTCTAGCTACAGATGGTACCAATGATACAGGGAAACATGGGAACCCATCCCCCAACTCCTTAATCCCCAAATTCCAGTTGTACTGTAAGGCAGGTCCAGGAATTTGGTCCCTTGAATGCCTTATCCCGGATCAAAGAATCTGTCATTGCCATTATCAATTAATTAATAAGCATATGCTGATACTTTCCTAGGTGCCCAGTCTGGGTGAAGTGGAATGTCAGGGAAGGGAAAGAAGGTGTAAGCCAACGTGCTCCCTTACCAAAGGGATGAAGTGATTTTCCTGTGGTCATGCAAGTAGAAAAGGGCAAGGGAGCCCAGACCTTCTTGATTCTAAATCTAATGTCCTTTGTATTACACTGTACTATCTTTTGGGTAGACATTGTCTCTCCTCTGTTGATTATAGGTTCTTTGAGAGCAGGAACTTATGTCTCGCTGCCTTCTCCATAGCTCTAAGTCTAGTGTTGGGAATAAATAAGTTGGTGTCTTTTATCCCATGCTTGCTTGTAGGTACATGTGTATGTAGGCATGCATGTGTGTGTGTGTTATTTCTCTCTAGAATGAAATCCCCATAGAGATGATTCTATTTCCTCCCTCTTCTGTACTCCTGGTGTGTCCTGGAAAGGGTCCTATATAAAGGGCTCAAGTGTTAACCAAATTCACCAATGAAGAGGGGCCTAATTTGATTCTCTTCTACTCTGGGCCCACATGCATGCGGTGTATTTTGAATATCATCTGTGGACCTGGTAACCAATGATTAATTCCTTCAACCTCTATAACAATCCTGCACTAATTTAGCTATGTCAGGGGAGAATTTTGGAGTAGTCACAAACTTCAACTTAAGTTTCTGGATGAAAGAGGAAAAAAAAATAAAACAATAAACCAAGACAAAAAAAACCCACAGAAAAATCTAAAAGTCCATTTGAACTCTGTCAGTTTGCAGTTAACTACATTTTCACACCTATGGAAGGAGCTGTAACTATATTTGTAATCTATGTGTACCTTTCTGTTTCCAGAGAATGGCATTCTCAATGGACCTTGCCAACCTTGCCTTCCTAATTTCATTATAGTGGTACTGAAATACTGTCTTACTCTCCCCATTGTGCTGCCTTAGAAGCAGGTTTCTGGGGTTACTTCCTTGCTTTTCAAACAAAGCACCCCCACCCCCAAGAAGATTTCCTTGATTAGTGCCATCAGCCTTCCTGATCATTCCCTTCCTTTGCCTCCCCTTAATTTTTACCCATAAACTCTGTCACTCCCTATGGACCATAGTTCAGGCCTTAGCTAAGATTTCTAATTCTTGTTGATTACCTTGCATTTATTTATGGGCTATTAGCTTTCCACCTCCTCCACAAAGCTTTCCTTGACTAACCACAGCTCTTAATGATTTCCCCCTTCTCTGATCTCCTTTTGTATTTATAATATGAACCAAAACATCTAGCCCTTGATCTCTGATTATTCTGATGCTGTTCTCTACTTCGTAGGTGAGATTTCTCTCTTCAACTAGAAAAGGTGCTCCATGAGGGAATAATAATACTAAAAGTAATTATCATCACAAGTAGTATTTATATAATACTTAAACATTTGAAAATAATTTTACATAGATTATTTTATTTGGGGCTGATCACAGCCCTCTGAGGAAGGTGCTATGATTAGCCCAATTTTTCAGATAAGGAAACTGAGGCTTAGAGGGGTCAAGTGACTTAACCATGGTCCCAAACTAATTTGTGAAAAAGTAGGATTTGAACCCAGGCTTTCCTGATTCCTTAGGACATAGAAGATAAGAGGTAGAAGAGACATTACACATGGAATATTAGAGTTGAGAGGGACCCTAATGAATATTTAGTACAGTGATTCTCAAGCTGTGGGCTGCAGATACCTAGGAGGCTGGCAGAATTGTTGCAAAGGCATTCTGGGAAGGTAGATGTGGGAAAGAAATAGCTAGTTTACTTGAAGTCATGCCTTTTTCTGCCACAGAGTTGGGCATATACTAGACAGCTAGGTAAAGAACTGCTAACTAATCCTGTATGGATTGGGGGAGGTGGGTTTGGAAAAAGCTGAGATCCTCACTGTCTCCAGCCTAGTGTGTAATGTATGTCTTAACTTCTTTATTTCTGCTTAGGTTATTTCTAAGTATTTGGAATTTCTTCCCCCATTCTTTCTACCTATCCCAATCCTACCCATCCTTTAAGCACTCCTCACTTCAGAAAGAAGTGACCTATTTGGAAGAACTGTTTGGGACAGTATTGTTCCTTAAAAGGAAAATGGTGGAGATGATGGGGAAATCCCAACATGAGTCAAGTAACCGAAGTTAATCAGCTCTTAAAAGGACTGACTAAGAGGAACACTTGGTAGCAGTCTACCCAACCAATCAGCAGAAAATCTGCCCGAAGGGCAAAATTTGCAGTAGGGATTGTACTCTGGCTTATGGAACAATTACTTGAAATATGGGTTACCAGGTAGAGGTGGTTTTTGGAAGATTTGTTCCAACAGGAGCCTTGTGGGAGCTTGGATGTAGGAAATCATTTATTTCCACATAAACACAGACACAGACACACAAAAAACATCCTGGGTGGAAATATGGATAAAAGTGTTGGCCTCAGAGTCTTAAAGGCCTGGATGTCAATCTGGCCCATGGATATGGGCCTATATATATATATATATATATATATATATATATATATATATATACATATATAACCCTGGACAACTCACTTCATCTGTAAGCTTCTGGTTCTTCAGCTGTAAAATGAGGGTAATAATAGCACCTATTTCTCAAGATTGTTGTGAGGATGAAATGAGGTAACATACATAAACTATTTTGCAAGCCTCGAAAGTGGTAAATACTTGTTAGATATTAGTATTATTATTATTCACAAAGAAATTCAGCCTAAAATTCAAGGTCTTCCACAATCTGTTTTCCTAAACACTTAGCCAGTTCATCTCCTTACCTAATAGCCTTCCACCCTTGTCATGAAGCTTTACATCCTTTCTGTGTTTTTTAGCCTCTCCACCCTATCTCAATCTGTTTCTTTGCAGAGAATATCTTCTCACTTCTCATTCTATCCAAGTCTTGAAAACCCAAATTCAAGTGCCTCCTCTTCAATGAAGTCTTTCTTTTCCCTGCTGCTACCCTCCCCCCACCACTAGTAGTGATTTCTTCATCCTCAGAAATTCTATAGCAAGTATAGAGTTAGCATTCATTCAGTACCTACTATGTTAGTTTCTTCATTTGACAAATGAAGATGATCAGATGATGCCTAGAGGACCTGATGCAAGGTGGGGTGAGGAGAGGGGGGTGTTGTGAGGATCACGTGAAATAATGTAGCTAACTGCTTTGTGAGCATTATAAATTGTCAAAGATTCCATGGTCCTTTAGTGGATCTGTGACCTCATTGGTGTGACCATTTCCTCAGCTGGCATAGATTGAAACCCTTTCATGAATTAGAAAATCCTGTAGGATTCTTCTCTATTTCTTTTCTCTGTAGATCTTCCATGAAAAAACCTCTCAAAGCACTGGAGGTTTTCCTCTTGTTCTTTTAATGTTACTATCTCATGAATGAGATAGAATACAGTGGATAGGGAACTGGCCTTAAAGTCAGGAAAACCCAGGTTTAAGACCCATTCCTCACATGATACCTGGCTGCATGACCCTGGGAATGTTGTTCTAGGTAACTCTCTAATCTTTTCTATTTTGCAGGCAAAGCATTGACTTGCTTTGGTATAGAGGGTTTCCTCACCTGGGTCTTCCTCATGCAATCACAGGTTCATCCTCTATCTTTATAGTTCTTTGTTATAGGGGCAGCTGGTGGTGCCGTGGATAGAGTGCTGAGCCTGGAGTCAGGAAGACCTGTTAAAATTTCATCTCAGACACTTAACTAGCTGTGTGACCCTGAGCAAGTCACTTAACCTCAGTTTGCCTCAGTTTTCTCAACTGTAATATGAAGATAATAATAGTACTTCCCTCAGAGGGTTGTGAGGATCAAATGATATAGAATTTTTAAAGGTGTTAGCATGGTGCCTGGCACAGAGTAGGTGCTATACAATGCTTATTCCCTTCTCCTTTCTTTCCACCTTATTTCATGGATTCAAGTGAAACATTTGGCATACACACATACACATATGTGTGTATATATGTATATCTATATATATGTGGTCAGCATATGGTATAGTAGAAATCACTGTATGTATTTGGAGTCAGAAGACCTGGGTTCAAATCCTGACTGTGTTACTTAATACCAGTGAGAATCCATATAGCCCCTCTGTAAGTACCGTGTTTCCCCGATAATAAGACACTGTCTTATTATTTTTTTGGAAAGAAAAACACCAGAGGGCTTATTTTCAGGGGAGGGCTTATGTTGTCCTGCCTCAGCTCTCCTCCGCGGCACTGCTCTCAATGGCACCAGCAAGCAAATCACTGGGGAAGAACAGGATGACGCGCTCACTGAGGCAGCTCTGATTGGATGCAGCTCGGAGAGAGGCGTGCGTTTCACGGGGGGGGGGGGAGGGTGGAGGCAGAGGGTACCGTAATGTAGCATGTAGCGCAGGGGATAACCTTCACTACAGTAGCAATCTCAATAGGGCTTATTTTCAGGATAGGTCTTATTATCGGGGAAACATGGTATCTTCCTCTGTAAAATGAAGGGGTTGGAACTGATGCTATGTAAGACCCATTTTAACTATAAATCCTATGATTAAATTCAACAAACATTTATTAAACACTTAATATGTGAAAGGCACTAGGGACAGAAAGAAAAAAATGGAATAATTCCTACCCTCAGGGAGCTTACACTTTACTGGAAGGGCACAGCATGCAAACAGACAAGTTAGTACAAGATAACTTGAGGAGGGGGAGCACATCAATGACTTTGGGTATTGGAGAAGGAAATCAAGCTCAACTACATTCCCCCTTCTGACTCCATGTTCTACAACCTAGAATGGAAACTCTTCAAAGTAGGGATTGTTTTATTTACTGTATTTATATCTCTAGCACCTAGCATAGTGCCTGACACATAATTAATGTTGAATAAATGTTTGTTGATTGATTGAAGATGAGGATTCTGAGAACTGAAGATCAAGAGGGAGTTCATTCCAGACATTGGGACTGGCTTTTTCAAATGTACAGGGGAAAGAGATGGAATGCTGCTTTGGGGAATGGCTAGGAGTCCTGTGTGTAGAGGTGACTAAGGTAAAGTAGGTCTGGAAAGGTAGGTTGGAGCCAAAGACCCATTTTGTTTCCAATCCAATAAGGAAACTGTGGAAGATTTTTGAGCAATGTGTAAGCCTGGCACACTTGTGATTTAGGAGGAGTCTTTTGGTAGCTCTCTATAAGAGAGATTGGAAAAGGGAAAGACAGAGACCATGATAGCAGTCCAGGTAAGAGGTTATGATAAACTAAATTGGAATGGTGGATGTGTGACTAGAAAGAAGGAGACAAGTACAAGAAAAGCTGTAGTGCTGGAATTTACAAGACTTGATACTTAGAGGATGTGAAGGAAGAAAGAGAGAAGAGTCAGAAATGACTCCAAGGTCATAGATCTGGGTGAGATAACTAGGAGAATGATAATGCTCTTGGAAAACATATATAGGAAATATTGGAGGAGGTACAGAAGTAGAGGGAGAGGTGATCAACTATAGGGATGAGGCTTTGGGGAGAATTAGCAGGAGAGCAAGATCTTCACCTTAGACACGGTGACTCAGAATGAGGGGTTTGGGGGAACAAGAAGTAGGAGTGTGCCATCCATTGGATGAGACAAGAATTAGTTGATCAAGACCCTCAAAATGTAGGCTCCTGTAACAATGGAGTACAAGGGTGACAACATCAGCTTCCACAGTTTAACACTCCATCCACCAGAGGGCTTGGGGTGAATATCCTGGTTGGGAGTCTTGTTCAATAAATACCTGGTGATTGAGTCATTCAAAACAAGCCTGAACTTATATTCAGTGTGAGTTCTATAACCTCATTCCCAAAATGTCAATGGATGAGGCATACACAGAAGAAAACTTGCATGGACAATGCATTCACAGTACCTGGGTTTTTGTTTTTTTGCTTTTTGGAGGGCAGTTGGGGTTAAGTGACTTGCCTAAAGTCACACGGCTAGTAAGTGTGTCAAGTGTCTGAGGTCACATTTGAACTCAGGTCCTCCTGACTTCAGGGCCAGTTCTCTATTAACTGTGCCACCTAGCCACCCCCTGGGATTTTTTTTAATTGTTAATTTCTGGTAGTGCATTTTCTATCTCTGGTTCCCTGAAGTTGGGGATCTCTGGTGATTATAATCTTATCTGTGCCAGTCTTGTCTCTCTAGCAAAATCCTTCAGGAAAGGAATTCTATTTTATCCTGCCTTCCTGATAGTATCTAAATAGGCTGAGTGTAGCATGGTGTGGTGGAAATGACACTAAATTTGGATTCCACATGCTATTTTTGTGACCTTTTCCCCCTAGTCCTCAGTTTTATTATCTGTAAAATTAGTGTTGAACTGGATGACCTGTAAGGTCTATTCTGGCTCCATTTTCAATGAACTATAAACACAATGTGTACTCAGTAAAGACTTGTTGATTGAGAATTGAGGCTAGATTGGATGATCTCTAATGACCACCCTTGCTCTAAAATTTTGAATCCCTGGGAAGGCCAGGCTCCTGGAGAGCTCATAGCAAAGCCTTAAGCCTCTTCAGGAGCAAGGAGTGGAGAAAAGAAGGGGCTTAGAATCCACTGAAGGTGTTGCTAGTTTTGCTCTCAGGCAGGGTTCACTTTCTCAGCTGGTAGGACCTCCAGATACCTAGTGGGATTTGGAGGTTATAAATGCCTATCAGCTGAATTGGGGATGCTCTGAGGATCAGATTTCTGGGTCTTCATGGTACATTTGGGCACCCTAAAATCTGGCATCCTTTTAGAGGTTTTTATGGACCTATGTGGGTGCCCTTAGGATCACTCCCTGGTTTCAGGGTATGGTGTAGTGGAAAGAAGACTGCATATGTAGTCAGAAGGCAAATTTTCACTTCCAGATTCAGATCCTGTGAAATGCATTTTCTGAAACCAGAATTTTTGTTGTTGTTCATTCATTTCAGTTGTGTCCAACTCTTTGTGACCCCATTTGGGGTTTTCTTGACAAAGATACTGAAATGGTTTGCCATTTACTTCTCCAGTTCATTTTAGAGGTGAGGAAACAGGTCAGCAGGGTTAACTGACTTGCCCAGGGTCACACAAATAGTAAATGTCTGAGGTCAGATTTGAACTCAGGAAGATGAGTCTTCCTTACTCTAGGCCTGGAAGTCAGAACATAAATACTAAAATAAATTTTAAAAAATGGGGTATATGCGTGCCAAAGTCTCCCCAAACCCCTAGAAATAGAAAGAACCCTAAAGAATACAGGACCATCACACCCTCTCTCCCCCAAATCCCATGTGTAGGAATGGATACACACACACACACACACACACACAGAGGAGTGAGCCTGTGGGCTTCCATCCTCTCTGCTGAAGTAGTGCTGACAGGAAGTTGTCTGTGTCTGTTTAGAAATAAAATAATGCTCGAAGGAGAAGTGGGGAAACTTAATAGGACTTTAAAAGCACCAGGAGCCAGTGGGGCTACAGATGGTGCTGGGGCCAGGAGGACTAAATAAACAATGGTTTTACGGGCGGGAATGTCGCCTCCGGGACAGGGCCTCGGAAGGGATGTTCACAGGCATTGTGTCCAACCTCATTAGCCTGCCCAGCGGGAATGCCGGCACTGCAGTTAAAGACATTGTGAGAAGGGAAAATACGCCTCCAAAGATCCTTTAAATGAACTGGAGGTGGAAGAAGCAAACTGTCTCAAGAACTCCGTTAGGCTAAATGACTCACCCAACATCTGCCACAGGGACCCCTAATTTGAAACTGATTGACTTACAGTCTGTTCAGTCCCCTCCCCTACCACTTGCTCCCCTTTCTCCTCCCCTCTGTTCAACCAGCCTCATCTCCCCAACTCCAACCAGAGAAATACAATCAGGTCGAGAAGCAGGAGCTGGGAAGGGCAGACACATAGCCAGGCACATTCAAAAGTGTGACCCATGTGACAACATCATGTGGAAGCATATTTACTCATTCACTCTCATGTACAGACACGTTACTAATTAGAAATAACTAATTAGTTATTGGAGGGGATAGCTGAGCTAGGTCATTTCAGTGGTCTGGAGGAAGTAATTAATCAATATTTTTTGAGTGCCTGCCCACTGCTCATCTTGCACCAGTTGCTATTCAATTGAATGCATGTTTATTATGTGACTGCCACATGCATAGTCCTGGGCACCAGGGGGAGAGATACTTAGACCAGACATGGTCTGTGACCTCAAGGAGCTTAGATTCTAGTTGGGGGATAAGAAGAAATCACAGATTAATACACACCCAATAATAATATATGATAAATGCCACTGAGTTGCAAAGTGCTGTGTGAGGTCTATGGGGGGCTGACTAGGAGAATCATGGCAGCCTTTTTGGAAGGGGTGGCATTAGAATTGGGCTTTAAAGAATGGGAAAGAATACAAGGAAGGAGAAGAATATATTCCACTCATAGGGGACAGGGTGAACAAAGACTTGGAGATGAGAAAAGCAAAGAGGTGGGACATGGAGGATTGGGTGGGTGGGAGAGTACTGCTGGTCTATGGAGTATATGCACGAAAATAATAGGAGGTAGGACTAGAAAAGTAGGGTGGCACCTCACTGTACGGGGTGGGGGGAAATAAAGGAGGAAAATATAGGTTCTATGGTGCCCCTTAACAGAAGGCTCCCTGATGTACTAAGCCTGCTAATATGCTACCATCACCACTCAAGTTGGAAATGGAATTTCTCCTTCAAAGACACACCTATAGGTTTTGGCCTTTTCTCCTCCATCCTTTTCAAAGGCTGGAGAGTGGAAGGAGATGCCTTATCTTCCCATCACACTTTCAGTCAGTTGGTCAGGGTACAAAACCACTTTCTTAGAATTTGTGGAGTGGAGGACCTGGGGGGGGTGGTAGTTACTATATACACATGGGTAAATTTTAAGTATCCACACACAATGTCGGATGTGACTGAATGCGAATACCAGTCTTTTAAAAGTCATCTAAATTTTCTAGTTTCTCCCTTTGGTGCCCCCTCTCTCAGATTTTCTGGAACCCATCTATTTAGGGTCTCTGGGTCACTTCCTCAAGCTTCTTCTCTCAAAGTTTCACACCTTTTCAACTGGCTACCTCCCTACATCCAGTTATCCTATCTATATTAAAATAATAGATCTTGCTGCCTCCCAATAGCTCATGCTTTTCCTACCCCAGCATTGTAACACAGCATCTATATTACTATCAGAAATAATATATTCATCATGAATCTTCTCCAGCCAGCATCATGCATTCAAGACTTCTGTCTACATATGACCCATATAGCCCATAGTCAAGCTATACTACCTAGTTCAGGAGGAACAATTTCATTTCTGAATTGTCATTTCGCCTTGTGATTGCACCTACTCCATCCAGACAGAAGTACTCTCAAATCTACAACAATAAGGAGGGCACATATTTCTCCATAGCTAGTTTAAATGCACTTCCTTAGATAAGATACAAGAAACAATTGTAAAATAATACAAAATAGAATATAATCAGGCATGAGAGTCTGTGATTCGAAGTTTAGGAGCTTAGAGCAGAGAGAGATTAGTATAGACTGAGTAGGGGTCTATGAAAGCATCCTGGAAGAGGTGGGACTTCAATTGATTCTTTAAGAATGAGTGGGATTTAGATAGGGAGGGGCCTGCTTTTAAGGCCAGTGAACAGCATAAGTAAAGCAGTAAAGGTTAGAATGATGTGTAGAGAACATGAAGATAGTAGCTCTGTTAAAGTGGAGAGTTACTTCAAGAGACTTGTCCAGGAAGTCTTCCTAGATTGTCCTGAAATGATAATTTAGCATTCCCCTGAGTAGGATGGCTAGGTGGTGCAGTGAATAGAGCACTGGCCCTGGAGTCAGGAGGACCTGAGTTCAAATCTGGCCTCAGACACTTAACATAAAAACTAGCCGAGTGACCTTGGGCAAGTCACTTAACCCCAAATGCCCTCCAAAAAAAAAGTAGGAAAAAAAAAAAGAATTCCCCTGAGTCACCCACCTCCAAAAGAAAGTGTCATATATTTGACATTCAAAGGTGCTATTGTGTTCTTAATTCATCCCATACTTAGCTTTTGTGTTTTCTTAGCCCTTTACCTTCAATAATGCTGACCTATCCACCTGTCCTTGGATCACCTATCAGTGATCCAAGACCTATGGATGAAGTGGGGCAGGATTGAGTCTGTGCTGCTCTCTCCATATGGTGCACAGCCCAGGTCACATCAATTACCAGGGATGAATCACTAGTGAAGGTGATGGTTAAGAGTCATGCACTATTTCTAATTATTCACACTATTGCCCCTGGATCTGTAATCTGGCTTCTAATCTCGTCTTTCAACTGAAACCGCTCTCTCCAAAATTACCAGTGATTCTTTAATTGCCAGATCAGATGGGCTATTCTCAGTCCTCATTCTTCTTCTTTGCAGATCTTGATACAATTAATCACCTCCTGGAGGCTTTCTTTTCTCTTGGTTCTTGTGACACTTCTCTCTCCTGCATCTCCTCCCCATCCGACTGACTATTACGCCTTTGCTGGCTCTTCATTTACATCACACCCACTAACTGTAGGTTTCCCCCAAGGCTCATCTCTGGGTCTGTTTCTCTTTTTCCTCTATACTATCTTGTTTGATTATCTCATAAGCCCCAGTGGGTTCAATTAGCATATCTATGTAGATGATTCCCAGATCTATATATGAATCCCTATCTCTCCCCTGAGCTCCAGCACCACATTACTGACTGTCTTTTGGACATCTTGAATTGGATGTCCCAATAGGCATATCAAACTCAACATGTCCAAAACAGATCTCATTATCCTTCCTTCCAAGCACTCTATTTCCCACTTTCCTATTACTGTTGAAGGCACCACTATTCTCACAGTCACCCAGGAAGGAAACCTTGGTCCCACCCTCAATCCTTCAATTACACTGAGCTGCGCAATATTCCATGCCTCTCTACTGGCTAGTTCCCGAGCCTGGAATGCTCTTTCTCCTCACCACCTCCTCCTCCTTCTAGGTTCTCTGACTTCCTTCAAGATAGTTCAAATTTCACCTTTTTTCAGGAGGGTTTTCTTGGTCTTCCCAACTGCTGATGTCAGATTACTTTCCATCTACTCTGCATATGTCTATATGTACCTAGTTACTTTCATGTCATCAGAAAAAGAGAGAGAGAGAGAGAGAGAGAGAGAGAGAGAGAGAGAGAGAGAGAGGATATGATAGAGGCAGAGACCTACAGATGGACAGGTAGGGAAAAGTGAGTCAGTGGTGTGATGTGGCAACCAGGAAAGTTCCTGTCATCATGGTAGGCATTAAAAAAGCCTTGCTCTGAGTAATAACAGGTGATCATTCCTCTGTCCTCTTCTTGGGCCAAAGAAGAGCAGAGGAATATTGTGTTCAGTTCTGGATCCACATTTTAGGAAGGGCATTGATCAAAAAAAGGAGAGCATTTAGAGACAAATGAGTAGTGTGGTAAGAGACTTCAAAATGATACCACATCAGGATGAGCTGAAGGAGTGTGGAGGGAGAGATTAGTATAGACTGTGGAAGAGCCTAGAAAAGCATCCCTGAAGGGATGGGACTTGAATCTAGGTGAAGGGAAAATTTAGGGGAGACAAGAGCTATCTTCTGAGTTTTGAAGGGTGACATAGCAGAGAGGGATTAGAGTTATGAGGTCAGGAATCCCTGAATCCACCCATTACCTTTTTTTTGCCCTTGGAATGGACTATGATCAGAATAACTGGAATGTTCTCCCTCTCTCAGCTTATTCTTGGGATCTCTTTCATTGTCCTCTTCGTTGTAACAGCTTTGGGTTTCTAGCTTCACACAATACTTTTTACCTTCCTAATGAACTCATCATGTAATTTATGCATTATCTAAACTTTGTATCTCTCCAAGTGCCCAGTACAGTGTCCTGAACATAGTAGAGATTTAAGACATATTTTTGAATGAATTCATCCTTTCTCCTCTAAATGTAGTCAAGGAAGTTGGGGGGGGGGGCATGTTAGAAGAGGATATCAAAAAATTGAGCTTAAACTGAATTGGAGTTTCTGGGACTGGATAAGTCATCTAGAATGACTTTCAGGAGGCTAAATTGGTATAGAGCTCTTAGTTTAGGGGAGGAATGATCATGGGATCACAGAATTTAGTGCTTTAAAGATCATCTATTCCAACCCCCTCTTTTTACAGATGAAGAAGCTAAATCTGAAGGAGAGGAAGTGACATAATCAAGGTTACACAGATGTTAAATAACAGAACTGGGATTCAAACCCAAGTCCTTCAAGTCTAAATCAGTTGTTCTTCTTCTCTTGGGGTTGTACCCATCTTGGCACTAGAAAGGTTCCTATCTCCAAATATTTCCCCTACTTAGCTGTGATTGGTGCCTGAAATTCTGCCATTAGAATTTTATTCTTTTGACTCAAAAATGGTCCTATTTGAGGCTCAGCTGAGCTCTTTGGAGGTAGGAAGGAGGAATTATGGAAAGTCAGGAACAGGGCACACACAAGGGGATGTGTATAAGTATCTCCAACGTCATGCTTTTTTTTTCCCCCTAAATTCTCCCCTATGTGATGTACGGGTTGGGTTATGTGACAGGCTTTTGTATATTGGAGTGTATTTGCATAAAATTGTAAGTGTTGAGTTTTGGGGTGCTGTTGGATTGCATGTGTTTTTTGGGTTGTGTTTTGGTGAGCCTCAAGGGCACTGGAGGAGAAGGAACTGCTTTCTGGTGTGTATGTGTGTATGTATTTGTGTGGAGGTGCAGGGGGGTAGGGTTTGGGGAGAGGTTGACTCTGGGTATTCCTCAGCAGAGGTTGCTTTGTGAGGATGGAGGAGAAAGAATAAAAACAATTTTTAGTCATAACTGATGTGATCAAGGTTTTGAGCCACCATCATAAATCTGGGAAAGATTTATATTGTTGAGCAAGGATGAGGGTGAGGGTGGGGGTGGGAGGTATTTTCTGTCACTGGCAGCAAGTAATATGGGTACCTTGACCTTGGACTCAGGGGGTAGGCTAGGGAGTAGGGGTGGTGAGAGCCTTGGTAGTGGGCTGCCTTTCTATTATTATTTTGCTGTCCTTGAAAGAACATAAATTTTTTAAATTAAAAAAAAATCAGCTGATTTTCCATGAAGCCCAACCATTTATTCTTCACTAGGGACCTCTCCAGAGCTGGCTGAATCTGTTCTTGGAGCCAACAATCCCAGGGTTTAGGCCACAACTGCCCTCTATCTCCTGGGAAAAGATGTATAAGGCAGGGTCTGCTAAGTGGGATTGGAGATTTTTCTAGGACTTCATTAAACATTCCCACTTGGAAATGTTCCTTGACCACAGACTTGCCCAAAAGATTTTCTGTAGTGTCTTATATTTACATCAGTGAAAAGTCCTCACCTTCCTCCCAAACCAATCAGGATAGTAAATGGGAAAAATGTAATTTCATTCCATATCTCATAGGGTCCACTAATACAGGGGTAAGAATGCAGGGCAGAGGAGAAGGCCAAGATCTTAGATAAGATACATACCCAGTCTGGTTAACTACATATAGAGAAAAATTCAAATCCCTGGCAGCATGCTATATTTGACAGACTCTGGAGTCAGAAGTCTTGGGTTCAAATCCCACATTTGATTGCTGTGTGCTCTTGGGCAAGTCACTCACTTCACTTTCCTGAGTCTCAGTTGCTTCTCTTATTAAATGATGGAGTTGGACTACATGGCTTCTGAGGTTTCTTTCATCTCTAAATCTATGATACTAAAAACATATAATCCCAGATGTAGACTTTTCCTGTCTCTCTCCACATATGATACCTTGAGTATCAGCCACACCCTCATACACTAACCTTTTACCCTTGGCAATAGATAGAACATTTGCTTACAAACACTTAGCTGTAGTCACATCAAGAGACTACATGGAAACTACATGAAAGTAGCAACCTAACATCAAACCATCATTGCATTTCTTTCCTCTTCTGGTCTGCTAAGGATGTGAGCACACTTGGTCCCCAGTCACTCAATGTGAGTGGGGGGTTTGGATACCAGCCTATTTTATGGGTGGGGGGGGATGAGTAAGAGAGAAGCAGATCAAGTTGCAGACAAGTCTTACTGCCATGACTATTTGGCTCTGGCTAGGTTCTATGCCTTCAGAGGTTGAATTCAAGGCTAGATGCCAAGGACTGACTTGGCTCCCTTTGACAGACCTGAGGAAAATTAGGTGGGGGGAAGAAGGAACATGCAACAAGGAAGGAGGGAAGACTAGTGAGTTAGGGGACTTTCCATCCCATCGTGGGGCAGTTAAGTAGCCCTTAAGTCATGAAGTTGCTAGGGTACAGGTCATGGTTCCATGATCCCCAAATGACTGGTTTCAGGGCAGCTATATTATTTTTATACTGAACATTCATAGATAGGATGGAGGAAATTGGAAAGTTTCAGACATGACATCTGAGTTCCTCATTGGCCTTTGACTAAAGGGGAAGGGAAGCTCTTCTTTCTCTCATCCCCTTAGCCAAAGAATGTGTAGCATTACTCTTCACTATGTCAGAGAAAGAGAGGTCAAAGAATGAGAGCTGGAAGGGACCTTAGAGGTTGTTCATTCCAGTCCTCTCATTTTTATGGATGGGGAAATTGGAGCTCAGAGAGGTGATATGACTTGCCCAAGGTCACAGAGCAAGTAAGAAGTGGGAAAGGGAGTTAAATGCAGATTTTCTGAATCTAAGTCCCCAGCTCTGTCACAGGTACTCATTCTATTCTGTTTTCTACTTTCTCCTTCCTTCCATCTCATTTCCCTTGCTCCCTCTGTGCCTTCACCTATTTCCTCTTCCTTTCTTCCCCCTTCAATTCCACCTTCTCTTCTTCCATTGATTCTTTGTCCTACTTCTCTTCTTTTACCTTGTTCTCTTCTTTCCTCTTCTTTTTCCATTCTCCTCTCTTCCCTCTCTTAATTTCTCCCTTCCAATCCTTTTCTTCCTCCTCATTTCCTTCTTCACCCTCTTTCCAAATAGCACATAGGTTCTCCCTTCTGCCTTAATTGTCCCGTTTTGTTTGTTCTCCTTTAATCATAATCACCTCTCCTTTCACTTAAAATATTTAACTATATATTAGGTTATTTTAAAACCAACTTGCCATTTTTTTGGTAATAGTCCATCAATACTGCTGACTTAGAACAATCTGACTAATATTGAATAATCAATTAATAGATAGACATTTAGGTTTGGTTTTATCCTCCCCCTTTTTTGGTGTATGTACTTTCTCTCAGAAAAGAGCAAAAGAGCTGATTAATCTGGTTTGGGGCAAGTGTCAGAGGCAGTAGATATATGGGAGAAAGGAGATGAGGTTAGCGAGTTAGAAACTTTTGTCTCCAAGGGGAGGGAGGGAAAATGCATTTAAGTTTGGAGCAGGCTGAAGCCCAGTTTAATAAAAGAGATTATGTATGATTCTCTTCAAATGTGCAGGTCATAGATGGGATGTTTTTTATTAAGTCAAACACCAACATGGTCTGGCATTCTAGGATCTACATACTGGCCCTCAGCCTACTACCCAAATGTCCCCCCACCTCATTTCTCATTGTTCCTCCAGATGCTTCCTCCCTCCCAGGCAGGTCAACTTGCTCACTCTCCCCAGTATATAACATTGCCTTTCTGCCTTTTTGTCTTTGATTGTGTATTTCCTGGTCTGGAGTGTCCTTCCATGTCTATGCTGCCTAGGCAAACCTTATACATTCTCAAGTTTTACTTCAAAACACTACTCTTTCAGGAATTCCATTCCAATAATGATAACAACAACAACAACTATTTATATAGCATTTTAAGGTCTGTAGAGTGCTTTAAATATTTCATCTGATTTGATGACCCATATGTTTATGTATCATATACAGCAAATATATTATTTCTAATGACAGAAATGATAATGAACTCTTCTTCCTCTGAATTCCTGTTGCATTTAGATTTTATAGAAGATGCTTATCACTTGGTGGCTTTGTAGATAGAGAGCTGAACCTTGTGCCTGGAAGACTCAAGTTCAAATCTAGCTTCAGGTACTTACTAGCAGTATGACTCTGGATGAGTCACTTAACCTTTAGACCTTAAGGCTCTTTAGACAGGAGTTTAGGACATACCCAGCATACTAGTCCCTGGACTCAGCATCTAGGTTCCCTTGCCCTAAATCCTGGCTTTGATGGATCTGAGGAATGGTTTGAGGTAGGTCAGGATCATCATTCTTTTACTCACAAATCTGCATGGACACCTCAGACCAGTATATCCCCCTCTAGGGTTTTATTTGAATTCTTTCTAGACCTATTTATCTTCCCAGTTTATATTTCCTTCTGGGGGAACAAGTTCTCTGAATTTGATATTCTTGAAAAGAAGAACAGCCCAAGACTCAGTCTAAAGTTCATCCTCCTAACTCCTGGGTGGGAATAGTGGGGGTTCAGAGCTATTGTGGTAGTTTGCTGAACAAGGCTGCATCCTTTCCCCTTCCTCTGGTCCTCATGGACTCTGACTCTGTATACCTCTGTCTTTGTTAATCCAGAATGCAGTCCTCAACTATTTCAGTTTTATTTAAGCTGTACCTTCCCTGGTCCTTTTCTATCTCCACTGAAAACCCTTTACCAAACCTACCTCCAAGTTTTAGGTTAAATATGCTCAGGGTATGTCTGAGGGGAGGAAGGTAAGTATCTTTTGCTCCAATCCCTTTTCTAATGAAAACTGACCCAATCCTAGACACCTCCATCACAACGTTTCATAGGTGATCCCACCAAATCATAGAACTTCAGAGCTGGAAGGAAACTTAGAGGTCCTCTAGTCCAAATCCCTCATTTTACAGAAGAGGAAACTGAGGCCCAGAGAAGTGACATGATTTATCTTAGACCATATTGAGGGTTAGTGGTATAGCAAGGACTTGAACTCAGGGCTCTTGATTCTTAATCCAGAGTTCTTTCCAAAGCCTTTTTCCTGCCCAGGGCAGGGATCATAGAGTCATAATCACAGCAGGTTTTTCATCAGAGATGCTGAGAGCAGTTTCCCAGGCTACCTTTCTATCCCTGGGAGGGATGAAGAGGTAGGTGGGCAGGGAACTGAGACCTAAGACTGGAGAAAAGGGTAGAGATATGGGGGTGACTAAGTCACAAACTTTCCCAGAGAAATCACAGATGCTAGGGTAGCAATGGCCATTCATTCATGGTAAGCCCCAAACTGTCTCCCACTTCCTGTCTCAAATCTTGGTCCTCTACAACCCCAGTCTGCCATTCCCCACTCCAAACTCTTCCCCTTTTTGGCCCCCAACCTCTCTCCCCTCTTTCTCCAAAACAACCCCCCATTCTGAAAACTTCACCATCTCCCTCCCACCACCAGCCCACCCAAACCTCCCAAGCCAGAGTTACTCAGAGCTTTCCCAGGGTTGGGGTCACATGACCTTCCTCTCCCCTAGTCCCACATAAGGGAGATATAATGGGGTAGGGACAAGCCTAGCCTATGAGGCAGAAAGGCTTGAGTGTGGGTGGAATTCCACAAATTTTCAACCCATTACAGGGTCCTAGTGCTCAGGCCTTCCAACCTGACACTCTTGGTGTGGTGGGACTGAGCAGAAGTGGTGCTCAAGGGTCAGGACCTGGACCAGTGAGGGTGGTGCTGATGGGTCAAGGCCTTGCCCATGAGGGGACCAAGACAAATAAGCCTTTGGGTACAGGGGCCAACGCAGATGTCTACTACCTCCTCGACTCTCGCTGTCCGCAGGCTTCACTTGGATGGGCCTGTTCATCTGCAAAGAAGAACACAGAAGGAGAGAAATGGTCAGCATTGAGCATCCCATCAGTCAGTCAATCAATAAGCATTTATTTACGCGTCATGTGCTTGGAACAGTGCTAACAGCTGAGGATACAAAAACAAGGTAAAAGACAGTTCTTGCCTTGGAGGAGCTCGTAATCTAATGGAGGAGACACATGCAAACAGCTACAAACAAACAAGCTATATGTGAATGCGTACATATATATGTATATACGTATATACATACACAACACACACAACAAGCTATATATACATACGTACACATGTACACACATATCTTATATATACATATATGTATGTGTGTATTATACATGCATATGTATAATGTGTGTATTTGTGTGTGTATATGTATGCTAAATTGGAAATAATCAACAGAGGAAAGGCACTATCAATCAATCAATAAACATTTATTAAGCACCTACTATGAGCCAGGTCCAGTACTAAGTGCTGAGTATACCCAAAGAGGCAAAAGGCACTCCCTGCCCTCAAGGAGTTTACAATCCAATAGATTGTAATTAAGAATTAAGAGGGGATGGGAAAGGCTTCCTGTGGAAGGTAGGATTTTAGCAGGGATTTGAAGGAAGTCAGGGTAGGTTGCATTAGACAAGGAGACCCAGAAAATTTGGGCAGGGGAACAGCTTCTACTCTAAGCTAAAGTCTTGAATTTCACAATGGATGATGACAGTGACATTTTTTCCCCCAGAGCTACACAAGTTGGAGAAACATACACTCACAGATATCATCATATAAATACACAATGCATATACATTTAACATATATAAATATGCATAAGCACACACATACACAGTAGTTTTAAATTTTTCTTTGCTCATAGCACAGTATGATTCACTGAGGGAGAGTTGGATGGAGTCTTTACATATGTAAGAATCATATAATTTGTAGCATGACTAGTGAACTCCAGGCACACTCATGTGCTTTTGCAGACCCTTTGAGAACCCCTAATATGCTTCCACAGACACACAGAGATCCCCCCCATGTGGAAAGCCACTTGTCTGCACATGCACACACATGTCTACACAGACACAAACACGTATGTTTCAAACATATCCTTGCCCATTCGGTTGGTGGCTGTGTTCTCATTACTTTAGGACCTCAGTGATAGATTTATATTCCCCTCCCCATGAGCCTTACACCTTCCTTACAACTCTTCCTCCCACATTATGTTATTATCAAGAGCTTAAATAACTATTTTCCTTCTGAAGACCAGAGACTGTTGAGCAGCTCCCAGGTATCATTCTCCTCTCCTTCTTGCCTTTCCAATGGCCCCTCTGACTCAGGAATTGAATACATCTGAATAGCTTATCTGGGCAGGTATACTCAGTGATTAGAGGTTTAAGGAGTCCCAGGTCACAGAATTAATGCCCACTTAGTTTGAAAGAGACAAACACTATTCTCTAGCCATAAACTGACTTCCTAACTTCAGCCACAGACTAAGTAACCACATCACCAGTAACAGACCGATCATTCTAACTTTGGTGACAAATTCACCCTGAGCTTAGTCACAGATTGACTATGTAATCCAGACACAGATTGACTCCTAACCCTGACCAGCAACTGACCCCAGCAGACTGATGCTCAAAGTGCCTACAAACTGTCTCTTGCCCCATCCTTCCATTTCACCTAGTTGTGCCTGCCATTTGGAAGAGTGGGATGATTCTATGCAGCCCATGCCCACTGCTGGAAGCATATTTTCAAGAGTATCCTGCTGATGGTGGGTCAAGAGAAACATGTCTGTGTAAGGCAGTCCATTTAGTTTGCTGTACAAGGTGATAAATACCTGGGGACTAATCCTCTGGGCTGATTCCCCCTCCTTGGGAATTTGGTGAAATGACTTGCTCTGATTTCTGAGAAATATGGGAAAATTTATATAACTGTTGCAGGTAAAAATAAAAAAGAAGTAAAATCAGGAGTCCAATAGCCAAAGCCACTACAGTCATGTGAACAACACTGAATGATAGATAGTCAGCTCTCATTAACTGTAATGACCAGTCTCAGTCCCAAAGAACAGGTGATGAATTCTGAATCCCCATCCTCCTACCTTGGTGGAGAAATGGGAGATGTGAGGGTCACAGTGTCACAGACATCAGAGAAGGTCTCAGTATTGGTTAGTTTTGCAGAGCTGCTTCTTTGTTACAAACATATCTGGATCACTTCAGATTCAGCAGATGTCCCAAGGTAGCATGAGTCACCATTCTCTGCCCTGATGTCCAAAGGCAGTTCCATATGGAGTTAAGGACTGCAGTATCCTTACTAATATCTTTTCTATGCTATGGCTTAAGTAAACAAAATTTTGTTATATTTAAAATATCTATATCTACATATCAGGACATGACTAGGGAAACAAAAAGAGTCAATGAACTTTAGAAATAAGATGATCAGATTAGACAGTCTTTAAGGTTGGTTTTGGGGTGAAACTGGGATCGTACCATTTTAAGATTGGCTCTATCTTTGGAAAGCGTATAGTTTGGGAACACAAGACTCACAAACATGAAACCATCATAGGGAGAACGTTACAGGAGGAGAATGTGAGATCCTGTGCAAGAAATTCTCAGTTAGACCACGAGAATTGGCAAATGCCTGGTCCTGGGATATATGTAGACTGATCCAGTGTGGGGACTACAGAGAACTATGGCTCACCCTGGCAGGGTTTAGGTCAATTATAGCTTAAAGCTGAGGGGTATTTCTAAGTCCCCTACAGCTCAGAGATTGTGTAGGGAAAAAAATCCAAAGGTAATTTGGAGATAAAGTATTTCATCTCCATTCCTTAGTATAGTGCCAAGAACAGAGTAAGAGCTTGATAATTGCTTGTTGACCTAGTACCATTAAAACCCCTTGGTATTCCAGGTCTTTCACACTCTTGGGGGTGGGGAGCAGGAATCAGAAAACAGAGGGAAAGTAGTGCTAGCAGCCTAGGTAATGAATAGTTATTAATCTATATTATATAATTATATATAACAACATATAACTAATATATAACACAATAAATATTCCTTGGGTCCAGGGCATTTCTGGTATCTAGATTCTGTCATGGAATGGAAGGCTGGCTAGATCAGGTGTTCTTAACATAGGGTCACTGGAATTTTTTTTGAATCTTTATTTTGCTAAATGTATTTGAATATGTGGTTTTCTTTCTAATCCTAAGTATTTTATTTTGTCTTTAAAAACATTATTCTGAGAAGGGGCTTATAGGATTTACAAGTCTACCAAAGGGATACACAGGCTAGAAGCTCCCCAAATAAGGAATAAGAAATTTGTTAGGAGTCCCAAGAGGTTGTAATATGGAGAACTGGGGATATTTTGTCAGTTTTAAAACAGGAAAAGGAAATGTCTGTCCTAAGGCATGAAAAGGAGAACGTTGTCTGAAAATGGGCTTTGATTCAGTGTGGAGAAATAAAGTGTCCTTGTAAATGGAGAGAGAGAATCAAAGAATGGTGGGTTGGACATACATTAGAGACTAGTTAGTGATTGTATGTGGGTGGGTGTCAGGGTCCAGGTGTCCCTGGCAACTTGGTGCAATGGAAATAATGCTGAACTTGGGAGCCATGGGACCTGAAATCAAGACCGAACTTGGCTACTTCTCATATGTGTGATTTTGGATAGGTTACTTAATTACTCTAGACCAGTATATTCATCTGAAAACTCAGGGAATTGGACTAGATATAAGATCCTCTACCATTCCAGATATATTATTCTATGAGGACTCAAGACTTGTGGTAGGGATTTGAAAACAAAGCATAGGCTGAATCAAGAGAACGAAAGTTTGGAGGAGTAAGAGTGGAAGAGAAACACCATCTTTGGGCTGCATACATTTTGATAGACCCTAACCCTTGATGAGGTGATTCTATGGAGATATCATGGGGATAGAAGTTCAGAAGCCTGGGCATGGTAGGAATATTAGGATTCAAGCATAAAATTAGCAAGTTTAGGTTGAATGATCATTTTATACCTTTTAAGCCAGCAGAGATGCTAAAAGATGAAAAATGCTATTGGAGGGCATGAGGGAAGACAGGTGTACTAATTCACCTTTGGTAGAGCTGTGAATTGGTTTGACAACTAGAAAACAATTGGGAATTATTCAAGAAAAGTTACAAAATTGTCCATATCCACTGACCTAGATATTTGTTTATACTTAGACTTCGAGATCTTGCTACTGGAACTATATCCCACGTCAGTTATTGACAGCAATACAAAAGTGTCCATAGAAGCATAATTTTTGATAGCAAGAAGTTAGAAACAAAAAATATGCCCATTGATTGGGAGAATGACTGAACAAATTGTGGTAAATGGATATAATGGAATATTAACACTTCATAAAGAATGATGAATAAAAAGAACTCATCGGGGGAAATGGGAAGATTTGTATGAAGTGATGCAGAGTGAAGAAAGCAGAGCCAAAAGAACAATATACACAATGACTTCCACAATGTAAATTGGGTCATTATGGATGCATAGCAAACTGGTTAATGGCAACAGTCAATGTTAGTACTATACTGCCAAAGTTAAAGGCTGCATCCGTCCTTTCTGTTAGCAATAGATAAACTGACTTTGAAAAGGGGTTTGTTTTGGGAAGTATCTTTATCTAAAAAAAAATAATAATGTCAATACATTTTTTAATTAACAGAAAAACAATCAAAAAATTCCAAAAAATTAGCAAGGTTAGAATAGAACCTAGAATCATTCCATTGGATCCCAGCTAGATACTTTTTTTTTAAGCAATTGGGGTTAAGTAACTTGTTCAAGTTTACATGGCCAGTTATTTCTGGGTGTGGTGTTGAGTATTGGAGCCCAGATTTGATCCCCAGGTCATCCCACACTGGAGCCGGTGCTCTTACTCACTGTGCTACCTGACCGCCTCTCAGCTAGACACTTTCATTGGCACTCTGGCTATGTTTATACCTAATAAATATAGGTATTGTTACTTTACTTTCCCTATAACAAATCCATTCCAAAGATTACCTTAGCTATAGCAGTGTGTATGTGGTGGTGGGGAGCAAGGCTTGGATAGGGTGTGGGAAGATTGACTTGTGAAGAGAGGTAAATGCTTGAAGTTCAAAACATTCCATATATTGCAGGACTTTGAGGGTATGGGAAACAAATTCACAAGACTAGGGCTTAGCTCACAAGAAGTCAAATCATCTAACCAAAGGACATCGAACTTAATACTGGTTAAGGCAATAGGCATGACCCAGAGCAAGTTCCTACTTTTTAATGGGTATAAATGTGATTGATCTTTGTATTTAGCAGTGCCCAGAGCAAGTAAATTGATCAACCAATCACCCAGCATTCAACAAGTGCCTGTTACGTGTCAGGAACTATGCTAAGCACTGGGGGTATAAACATTAAAAAGTGTAACTGCTGTCAAGAAGTTTACATTCTCTTGGGGGAGATAAGCACCCATATATAAGTATACATAGGATATACATAAAAAGAATAAATACATAATAAATGCAAAGTAGCTTGAAAGAGATGGTATCAGGAATTGGAGGAATCAAGAAAAGCTGCATGCTGAAGGAAGTGTTTGAGCTTTGTCTTCAAGGAAGAGAAAGATTCTGTGAGTTCTCTTACTTTCTACTTGTGTGGCCTCCATCCAAGCTGCCATTTTAAGGAAAGAGCCTGAGTCACCTAGCAGGTGGAGGTGAGGAGGGATGATAAAGATGGAGTGAGGCAGTCATTCAGGAACACATGGACAAAGTCCAGAGTAAACCTAAGTACTAGTCAGGTCAAGAGGTGAAGGAGTCTCTTAATGGGATAATTTGATTTAAGCATAGATTAGAGTGTAGTCTATGCTACTGAGCCAGACAGAAAAAATGGGACAGGGGAACAAAAGGGAGTCTAAGACAGAATCCAGGCCAGGATATGGATTGGATGCAAGTTGCCCCTTGGAAAGATTTTGCCAAGGACAGATATGTGATATTAATCTCATATTATGATATATTAAATGACAGATACCTTGAACTATCTGATGGTGTGTTAGGAAAGGAAAAAAAGAAAGAAAATCTTCAAGTAGGAGTGAGGAATTTTTATTTGATTGTGATGTTCTTTATTGCTACCTGTCCTCAATCAAAGCCCTCTAGACCCAACTTCTCTGCTCCTACCTATTGTACCTTCTTATGTAAAAAATAAGATTTAAGTAAAACAAAACTAGGGAGCTTGTTCTGAAAGCTGAATTTGAGAAGGAGAAGATCTGAGTTTGAGTCCAATCTTAAACTAACTGTGTGATCCTGAGCTTGTCATTGTACTCTCAGAGACTTCTTTTTCTCATTTGCAAAACAGAGATAACACTTGATCTATCTAGATTACAGGGTTGTCATGAGCAAAGGGATTTGTAAACTGTCAAAGGTTATATAAATTTGAGCTGTTACTTCATCACACTTTTTCTCTGTCCTATATTTTGTCTGAATCACATACTCTAGCCCTTGGTCATACATTGCCTTATATTGGCATCTAATTGCCTAATGTTTATGTATATATGTGTGTATGCATGTTTATATGGATGTGTATTTACAGGTATGCATTCCTGTTTTCCCCAAAGTGATTGGGAACTCCTCAAAGGCAGGAAACACATATTCTCATTTTGAAACAGACTCTGGGAAAAAAAATAGACAGAAACACATTGAAAAAGAATTGTCTCCCTGTCTTTTTCTCCCTCCCTCTGTGTCTCTATCTTGTTTTCTCCATGTCTCTGCTGTCCCACACTGAGAAAGGAGTGAAACAAGAAGTCACACAACAGAAGTGATTAATAAGTAAATGGCTGATTTAGTATTCCTGGTGATGTATCCATTTGATAATCCTTTGGCAGAGCCAGAGAAATATGCCGTGGGTGGGAATCCAAGCAACCAAGAAGAGATTGTCTGGATGTGAAAGACGCCAATTACAGGGAGAGACATGGAGAAGGTGCAGAAAGAGAAACCTTTGCTTCATGTATGGCATCCCTTTGAGTCTCTGCTGCCACCGCCCTTTGAGGGTGGGCACCTCAAGGTGGTCAGGCCTTCAGTGAGAAAAAAGGGGTGATGAGAGAGTTTGAGGAAGGGGCCTGATACATCAGGCCATTCCTGGTCTCCTCCTTCCTAGCTCCATCACTAGGCCTTGGGTGACAGGTACCTGGCTGTCCTTACTCTGCCAGACCTTCTGATTTCTCTGTTCTCATTGGGCCTTGTTATTGTCACTCCTTCACTCCAGCTCACCCTCCTTTCCTGGAATACCCACAAAAAGATATTCCTTTCTCTCTGCTAAGCCACATTTCCTCTGTGCCTCTCTAAAAAAATAAAAACAAAACCCATCATTTTCTTGGACCTCTTCCAAGTCACCCAGATTTCCCCACTCTTGCTTCCAGTCCCTCTGGCAAATGTATTCTGCCTTTGATGCTCCAAACTCATACAATGTAAAGCTGGAATGAGCCTTAGAAGTTATCTTGTCCAACGCCTTCATTTTACAGATGAGACAACTGAGTCCCAGAGCCAAGAAGTGACTTACAGGGTCACAGAGTCTGCTGATGATTACTGGAACAAGAATTCAGGTCCAGATCCTCTAACTCCACAGCAGGTGCTTGCCTTTCCATCATTTTCTTCCTTCCTTCCTTCCTTCCTTCCTTCCTTCCTTCCTTCCTTCCTTCCTTCCTTCCTTCCTTCCTTCCTTCTTTCTTCCTTTCTTTTTCTCTCTCTTTCTGTCTTTCTTTCCTTCTTTCTCTCCCTTTCTTTCCTTAATTTCCCCTTTCTTTCCTTCCTTTTCTTTCTTTCTTTCCTTCTCTAACTTCTGATTCATCCATCCATCCATCTGTCCATCTGTCCATCCGTGCATCCGTCTGTGTGTCTGTCTGTCTATCTATCTACCTACCTACCTACCTACCTACCTACCTACCTACCTACCTATCATCTTTCTGTCTTAACACTCCCTATCTTGTCCAGGCTAGAAGTAAAGCAGCTTCCATGGGAACTTTGACCTGTTCCATTTCGGATTCGGGATGGTTCATCTCTCCCTGGGCAACCTGAAGGATACTTTCCTACACACACCCTTTTACCACTTCTGCTCCCTGGAGTTCACTTTAATCCTACTGCAGTTCAGAGCTCCTAAAGTAAATCTATGCACCAGCCTCAGTTTCCCAATAGCAGGGATTGTAGGCATGCCCAATCGCTGGCCAAAGTTCTCTTCCATATCTCCACAACCACTTAGCACTGGCCTTGGTCTGGAAGCCAATATAACTAGAGTTATATTTGAACCATTTTTGTCATTTATTTGTATGAATATTTTATATGTGTCCCATTTCCCTTTCCAAATTCCAGAACTCAGTTCTCAATTTTGGGAAGGCCCAAATTCCAGCACTGGAATTTTCTCTATAGTAGAATGTGGGATTCCTTATGTACTGAATCCTTCTTTCTCCCTAAATCTCTTCCTTTTACCTGTGTGACACTCAGGCTCTGCATTCCCTACCTCTAATCGACTGGTTCCTCCCAGAACCTCCATTTTACAGAAAAGGACCAGGCCAGCCATGCTTTCCTTCCTCTCCAGGCTCTACCCCTATCTCTCCAGACTTTCTCTACCATTCTCCTGGACTGACACCTTCTCTCCTTACCATTCCCCTCTTCAGCGTCTTTTTATGTGCTGCCAATCCACCATTAGAATTTAAGCTCCTTCAGGGTAGGAACTGTCTTTCTTTCAGGTTTCATTTGTATTCCCAGAACAAGCACTGTGTCGAAAAATGTGTCTTTCTTTGAGTTGTCTTGACTGGTGGATTACTTTGGGCAAAACACTTAACCTCTCCAGACTTATTTGCTCTTCTTTTCCTTTTTAGCAGTAAATCCATGATCCTCAGAAACTAGGGAAGGAAAGAACTGGGGGAAGGGTGGGGGAGGTGGGAGGTAGCAAGACCAAGGGAAGCCCAGCTTTTCAGTCTCCAGCTTCCTTCTGCACAGCGAGGGAGGGCAAGGCATCAGGAGCAGCACCAAGATGGAATCATTGGATCAAAGCATCATGGGTTTAGAGCTGAATGGGATATTAGAAGCCATCCAGTCTGAGGCCAGAGACATTAAGTGATCTGCCCCTAAACACACAGGTACGAAGTAGCAGAGCTGGGGTCACCAGGCCCTCTGATTCTCAGTCCAGAGTTGTCTGGACTATGTCATGCTGCCTGAGTTAGAATCTTGAATTGCTACAACTTGTGTAGCTTTGGGCTTAATTTTTCTGTACTTCAGTTTCCTCATCCTCACATCATCAACTAAGGGTTGGAATAGATCAGGGATTCTAAGCTTGTGTCCTATGAACTTGTTACACACACACACACATCACACACACACATTTGGACAACTGTATTTAGGTATGATTGCTTTCCTTTGTAATCCTATGCATTATATTTTATACAGTTAAAAACATTATTCTGAAAAGGGATCCACTGACTAATTCACCAGACTGCTTCTAGAGTTGTATTTAAAATCCTCTGTTCAGTGTTCAAAGCCCTTTGTAATTTGCCTCCATGCACCCCCCCAAACCTTTTTTTAATAACCTACAGTCCCTTTCTTTCCTTTCCCTTCACCTCCCCTCCCCTCTCCTCCTACTTTGCCCCACCCAGTACTCTGCCCTCTAGAGACACAAGCCTCTTTGTTGCTCCTCAAACAACAAAATGCATCTCCTGACCTCAGACTTTTCACTGGCTATCATCCATGCCTGGAATTTTCTCCCTCCTCCTTTCATATCCTGTCTTCCCTGGCTTCTTTCAAGTCTCAGCTAAAATCCCACCTTCTACAGGAAACCTTTTCCAATCCCCCTTAATTCTAGTGTCTTCCCTCTGTTGGGTATTTCCAATTTATCCTGCACATAGCTTGTTTGCACATAGTTTTTTTCATGTTGTCTCCCCCATTAGATTGATACTTACTAGCTGTATGACCCTGGGCAAGTCATTTGACATCTGGCTGCCTTCATTTCTTTGATATCAGGGACTATCTTTTACCTTTCTTTGTATGTCTATGATTTAGCACAGTCTCTGGAATATGAACGGTCACTTAATAAATGTTTATTGACCCACTGGCTGAATGTCCAGAATGTCCCCCATAGATTGCTAGACCTGAAAAATCTGGCCTCAGACACTTAATAGCTGTGTGGCCCTGGGAAAGTCATTTAACATCTGGCTGCCTTCATTTCTTCATTTGTAGAATGAAGATATTAATAGAACCTTCCTTCCAGGGTTGTTGTTAGGATAGAATGAGATCACATTTTTGTAAAACACTTTGCAAACCTAAAAGCACTATTAATCATCATCATCATCATCACCATCATCACCATCATTATTATCTCAGTTCAGATCTCTTCTCTTTCAGCTAGAATGCCTAGAAATGGAACTTGGTGGGAAGTCCAAGAGGTGGTGTTAGGTATGGAACTAAGAAAGAAAGAGAGAGAGGAAAATAATTGCTCCGTCCAGGGGGGTGCTGGTAAGTGCTTAGAAACCTGGCTCTGTGAAAACAAATGTACACCATTAAGCTTAATTTGCTAGGTGGTGCAGTAGATAGAGAGCTGGGCCTGGAGTCAAGAAGACCTGAGTTCAAATCTGGTCTCGGACACTTCCTAGCTGTGTGACCCTGGGCAAGTCACTTAACCCTGTTTGCCTCAGTTTCCTCATCTGTGAAATGAACTGGAGAAGCAAATGGCAAACCACTCCAGTATCTTTGCCAAGAAAACCCCAAATCAGGTCACGATGGAATGACAACAACATTAACATCTTGTCTTTCTCTTAAATATAGACAGGATGTGAAAGGAGGAGGGAGAGAATTCCAGGCATGAATGATATAACCAGTGAAAACATCTGAGCTCAGGAGATGCATTTTGTTGTTTGAGGAGCAACAAAGAGGCCTGGGTCTCTAGAGGGCAGGGTACTGGGTGGGGCAAAGTAGGAGGAGAGGGGCAGGGAGGTGAAGGGAAAGGAGAGAAGGGGAGTGTAGGTTATAAAGTATAGACACAATAATAAACAATTGACTTCACAGCTGATCTCTCCAGGCTCATGGTTATATAACTAAGAAGTGATGGAGCCAGGATTTGAAATGGGATCTTCTGACTAAATCTAGTAATCTTTCCACTGCACAGTCTAACCATTGAGACCAGGGGTTTGGATCCTAGTTAGAGGGAAAGATGATAAAGCTGAGGGTTAAGAACAGCTGGGAAGTCAGGCTACCAGACCAGCCACAGGGACTGTTCAGAGGCAAGAACAGAAGTTACCAGATTGGGGGGGGGGCGTGACATGGGGTTAAACAGAAGATCTCAGTGCCTCTGTAAGCTAGAGAATGCCTTTGTACCCTGTCTTCTTTCATTTTACTTTAATTCTTTAGTAAAGCTTTTTGTTTCCCTGGTGTGTTGGTTGATGCCACGGCACCAAAGCCATGGTGGTGGTATTTAAGCAGTGGCAATAGAGAGAGAAGGAAGAAACTTCTGGGGAATGTGTCCTGAGGCAGAAGGGATTCTCAGCTGAAATGGAGAGATGTGGTGGAAAGCCTTGGATTTGGAGCCAAGAGATCTAACCTAATGTAAGCCCTAGACACTTAGGAGTTGTATAAAATGGGAATAAAAATGGTATCTTTATTTACCTACCTCCTAGGGTTACCATGAGGAGAACATTTTGTGAAACTTAAATAATTAGAGAAATGTGAACCCTTATTTATTCTTGACTTTTCAGGGGGCACTTTTTCCTCCCCAGAAATAGTCTCCTTCCTCTTATGCTCCCTACAATGTCATTTCAGTTTCCTCGACTGTAAAATGGGAATGATACCAGTACCTACAGGGTTGTTGTGAAAATCCAATGAAATTCTATTTGTAAAGCACTTAGCACAGAGCCTGGCACATAGGAAATGGCAGCTCTCATCGTCACCATTTAGCACCACAAGGTAAAGTCAGAGAGAAAGTATTCAAGCTGGATTTGCTGATGAATAGAACTCGACTGAATCCACAGACCATCCCTTCCTCAGCTTCACTGCCCTTCTCTAACTCCCCCCTCCCATGACTGGATACCACCCTCAGGGTCCTGAAAGTAAAGAACAGCAAACAGGGCCCCATTTTTCATGTCCCGTTTAGGCTGGAGTTCGGGGAGCGTTCACAGGCATAGCGGCTGTCAGACGGGCGCCGAGCTAGATGGAGCGATGAAATACGGCCCACTGCTTTCTCAATTCTCGGCAGAAATGAAGTGTCAGAGCTCAGCGAGGTATATTTCTCCAGTCGGTGTGGGCCAGGGTACATGAGACTCAGTGCTGAATTGAGAATTTTCTCACTCAGTCTGAAAGTTTTCTGCCTTTCTGCCCCAGTCCTGAACACCCACTACCTTACAGTCCTCCTTATTCTTCCTTTAGCGAAATTCATTTTGGACAGTCAGAGACAGAGTCAAGATACAAAGACAAAGAGACATAGAGAAAAAATTGTGACAATGGGATATATACTGAAAAACAGAAAAGAGATAGGAGAGACAGGAAAGGAGGGACACAGAAAGAGAAGAGGGCGAGGAGAAGGGAGAAAGGAAGAGACAGAGAGGGAGAACAGGGAGAAGGAAAGGGGGGAGAGAGACAGAGGGGAGAGAGACAAAGAGAGACAAAGAGACAAAGACAGAGAGACAGAGAGAGACAAAGAGAAACAGAGACAGAGACAAAGAGAGAAACAGAGACAGAGACAGAAAAAGAGAAGAGAGGGAGAAGGAAAAGGGAGAAAGGGAGAGACAGAGAGGAAGAAGGGGGAAAGGAAAGGGGGAGAGAGACAGAGAGACAAAGAGAGAGACAGAAACAGAGAGAGAGAGAGAGAGAAAGAGAGAGAGAGAGAGAGAGAGAGAGAGAGAGAGAGAGAGAGAGAGAGAGAGAGAGAGAGAGAGAGAGAGACAGAGACAGAGACAGACAGAGACAGAGACAAAGAAACAGTTAAGTTCCTGCATCTCCTGCTATGACTGCCTCTCCAGCCACTTCCCTACCTTTTGTAAGAGAGCCAGAGCATTCTTAAGACAACTGCATAAAGTTCAGCCCCTGTCTATTGGCAAGGCAACCCCTGAAAGACTCCCTATGGGTGAACGGCTCCCGTTCTGATTAACGTCCATGACGGCTCCTTGTCCCCTCACTTTCCACACCGTCTTTTCTTTCTCTCCTCTCTCCTTTGCTCTTGCCTTCTCTTTGGGCTGTGGGCCCCTGGCTCATACTCATCTCCCACTCCTAACGTGTTCATTCCTTTTGTCCTAGTTCAGGCTTGGGGCCAGTCTCTAGGAAGTGTCAAGACCCTCTGGAGTTCTATGCTCTTTGATCTGGGGTATCTGTGGGAGGAGGATTCCTTTGAGGGGGGAGAGGGAATTTGCCTCATTTTCTATCTTCCAAATAAGGAGAAAATATTAAAACATTTACATGTGGGGTTAGCCCTAAGGTAAGGGAACATTTAGGGAAGGCCATAATCATTTGCAGCCTCAAAACTCCTAATCTCCCCTAAATGATTATTTGGTATTCTGTACTCTAGGGATGTGTCCAAATCCTTCTTGATTCTGTTTTTGTTCCTAGCCTAAGGACTCCTCCCCCTCTTGGGGTATACATTCCCCCACTCTGATCACTCCTGCTGGGAGGGAGGAACATGGCCTGAGGTTGGATGTCTTGTGCCCCTCCTTCCCACACTAGCTTTCCAGGCCTCTTTGGCTCAGACCCTACCTCTCCTCCCTCCTTCCACCACTTTTTGCATCAACACATAACCATGCATTAAACAAGACATTCCATTAATTTCTTCATCATCATAACTTGAGCCAGGACATACCCTTTAAATATTCATTCAGCTATGAAAACTGGGCA
Source organism: Petaurus breviceps papuanus (assembly GCF_028583685.1). Lineage (NCBI taxonomy): Eukaryota > Metazoa > Chordata > Mammalia > Diprotodontia > Petauridae > Petaurus > Petaurus breviceps. The sequence goes on along the minus strand of NW_027185712.1, from coordinate 13,983,374 downwards.
TTAAAATTTTAATAATGTCAAGCTCATTTGAACCAGGCTCCTTGGGGACGATTATGATACAATTAGAATAAATACGATGATTGATTCAGTCAAAAGGCTTCACCTGTCCACAGCGAGAGAGGCTGGTGGAAAAGAGGAGAGAGACTGCTCTATGGTCTTTACTGATTCCTTTCTCTTTTTCTTTCCCTCCTTCTTTCCTCCTCTCATTTCCCTCCTTCCTTCTCTTTCTCTTTTTCACTCTTATTCCCTTCCTGGCCTCCCCAGATTCTGTAGCCTCTCTCCCACTATTAGTTGGCAGCTACTGACTGTCACTCACCTCAGACCCACTTCAGACCCTTGTCAACTCTCATCTTTACCTGCAATGGAAGCCCGATTATTCCAAGAAGCCTTCCATGATTAACCCCACCTGTCTATAAAATTTCCTTTGCTCAGTGTCCTCTGAGGCAGCAGTGTGATGGGAATAACATGGCACTTGGTGTCAACAGATCACAGAATCATAGATTCCAGGGCAGGGAAGGACCTCAGAGGGCCTCTAGTTCATCCTTCTCATTTTATACATGACAAAATGAGGCCCAGTGAGATCAGATGATTCACCCAGGGTCACACAGATAATAAGCACCAGAAATGGGATTTGAACCTTGTCCTCTGACTCCAGACATTAGTGAGCTTTCCAGAGTACCAGATCTCAGTTCACGCCTTGCCTCTGATGGCTATGAGTCGCTACGAGCCATGTGGCCACAGGCAAGTCACGTCCTTTCTCACACACTCACATTTGGCAACAGATTGGAACCAGGAGATAAGAAAGAATGAGGAGCTGAGGATGTCTCCCTCACTGATATGACCACAGCCTCATTCAGACAGATTGCTTGGTAAACTTCAAAGTACTATAGGAATGTGGGCTATTTTTAATTTCTCTTGTAAATAAGCCTTTCTCGTGTGTATATACATTTGCCCTCGTTTGTATGTTTGCAAGTCATTGCCTCGGAGGGTCCTCTCTGCTTCCTTATCAGACTGGTACTCGCTGACAGTCAGAGCCTTGTCTGAGGGTCCGTCTCATTATCCTCCTACACTGGAGCAGAATCCCTCCCAGCTACCCTTGCTGAGGAATAAACAGAGGTCCCTCTAGGTGTGGGTGGTATGCAGATCCTGAGGCTTCGTTATTTTTTTCCCTTTCTTCTTTTCTTTTAATGAAGCCTAACATCAAATTAGTTTTGTACGGCTGCCATATCAAACTAACTCATGGAGAGCTTGTTATCCCGTCTACCCCCTACATCTTTTTCATTTAAATAGATGTCTAGCCAGACCTCCACCCCCAGAGATAGCTAGGTGGAGACATAGAGCACAGAGCGCCAGGAGTCAACATGACCTGAGCTCAATTCCGGCATTAAAATAGCCAAGTAACCATGAACCACTTAACCTATTTGCCTTCAGTGACTCTGGAAGAGATAGTGAGGCTGACGACGACTCTGTGCCACTCTGCCTCACTTAAATCCAGTTTAGTGGCAAGTCAAGATCTCATCCCTGACATCTCTGGTCCTCTTTGAAAATGAAGGATGAACAAGAACAATCATCGATAAAATGGGGATAAGAATAGCAATGTCCCAGGGCTGTTCTGAGGATCCAGTGAGATGATGGTCAAGGGCCTGGCACATGGCAGGTTTATCCCACTATTCATAAATGCTTCCTTCCTTCCTTCCTTCCTTCCTTGTATTTGTTGATTCTCTGAACCCAGATGAAGGACTTTACATCTGTTCCTATTATATTTCATTTGATTTGATTTAGTCTAATGTTCTAGCCTGTCAAGCTTTTTCTCAATCCTGACTGTCATCTAGCGTATGGTCCCTCTCAGCTTTGTGACATCTGCAAATATAAGGCACCATCTATGCCTTTATCCAAGACAGATGATGGTAACAACGTGAAATCGCACAGGGCCAGGACAGATTCCTGCCAGTACCTGGCCTCCCTTCTTCTGTGTGGACAGCATTAATGACTACTCTTTTGGTTTGATAAACCAGTTACAAGTACATCTAACTGTTCAAATACAGGTTCAGATACTGACTAGCTATGTGACCCTGGGTAAGTCACTGAACCTCTCTCTACCTCAGTTCTTTCATCTGTAAAATGGGGATATTAGTAGCACCTTCTTCCAAGAGACATTGTGAGGATAAAATATTTGTAAAACTCTTTGCAAACCTTAAAGTCCTATATACATGATAGCTATTATTACTTTTTAACCCACATATCACAATTTTGTTCACAAGGAGAACATGACTTAGTCACATGTTTTGACTAATCTAGGTAAGCTACACTTGCAGTATTCCCTGGTCTCCCAGTTTAGGGTTTTTGTTATTGTTTTTTTTTTAAACAATTTTGTTGTTTTTTTTTTAAACAATGAGATTTAATTCATACAAGGAACTCCCAGGTGAAGAAATTCCATCTACCAATGTAGGTTGACATTTGCCCAGCAACTCTTAGCCTGAGAGGTTGGGATTTGCCTAGGGTTGCCTAGCCAGTATGTGTTAGGGTCAAGTCATGAACCCAGGCCTTCCTGACTCTGAGAATGGCTTTCCAGCTACTCTGTTATTTCTGCTTCTCCCCAATGTGGAAGTCCAAGTAACCAGTTTAGTAACTTTGTCAACCCAAGGAAATGAAATGAGCAGGCTATAGAACCTGCTTTTGATAGAGCTCCGTTGGCTTCCTGAGCTCCCCTCTTCCTTTCCCAGAGGGTCACTGAGAAGCCCTTCAGTAATACATTCTAGAATGGTGCCAGTAACCAGTCAAGTTCACTGGTTTCTAGTTGGCAATCTTTACTTTCTCTGCCTACTGCCCCTTCTTTTTTATTTTTTGAAAATTGAAATATTTGCTCTTTTCCAATCTTGCTTCTTCACTTTCTTTTTTTCCTCACACTCTTTCAAAAATCATTGATAAGAACATCTCTGTTCTCATTTACCCACTATCCCATAGCCTTCTCTGTAAGCTTTATTTTCCTTAATCATAAAACAGGGATAATGGGGTGGCTAGGTGGTGCAGTGAGTAAAGCGCCGGCCCCGGAGTCAGGAGGACCCGAGTTCGGTTCCACCCTCAGACATTTAACAACCACACACACAAAAACTAGCTGTGTAACCTTGGGCAAGTTACTTAACCCCAATTGCCCTCCAAAAGGCCAAAAAAAAAGTTTTTTTTAATAAATAAATAAAACAGGGATAATGACAGCAACTACCTCCCAAGGTTGTTGTAAGGCTTAGGGGATAATGTTGGTAAAGCACATTGAAAATCTTAAAGCAATTTATAAACACTAGCTATTATAATAATTTTGTTTGCCTTCCCACTATGTAGGGATGCCCTTTCTCTGCCATATGGTCTTGTTTTGTATTTCCCCTCATGCTGATACCTGATACAAAGCCTCAGTGGCCCATAGTTCTCTCCTCATTCCTCTCTCTTCATTTCTTAGGTTAGATGCCATCAGAGACATAGCTAGGGTTCGAGTATGGGAAACAGAGATGGTTGCCCTTTAGCCAAGTGGTGAATATAGGAGAGCAAAGAGGTAGGAAGTTACTCACCATCTGGGATGGCCCTATTTCCGGCAAAAAAGAAGGGGCCTTTAATCCTCTCCTTTATCCAATAAAGTGGCATTGTTATACCTTCGAATTATGGAGGGTTTATTAAAGCAACGATCATCTTTTCAAGATACAGCCATCCATACAGCTGGCCAAGCATGGATCAGACAGAATGATGGGAGGTTATTGTTAAAATATGCAAATCCACAGTCCATTGAAATGCAAACCCTCCAGATAAGATTTTTTAATAAATCTGGTCTTCCTCCTGCCCCCCTCTGCATGAAGGTAACCTAATGTTTATTGAGTTCAGGCCCACATATCGGAACCTAGTATCTATTAGCTCTTCACCTCTATTCTGGATTTATAAGGCTGTTTCATAAGGTGTGTATCCTGGCTCATGCAGAACTTTATGTTTGATGGTTCAGTACAAGCGGGGGACCTGCTACATAGAGAGAGAGAAGAGAAAGAGAGCTGATCTGTTCTCTATTCTCCAACCTGATTTGTTCCCTCTTGTCTCTGTGTGACTCACTGTGCCACCACCGACTTTCCCTGCCCCAGCCTAGGATGCTCATATCCTTCCCCACCCTCAGTCCTCATCTCTCCCTTTCTGAAAAATCTGCTGCAAATTAAAAGAAGCCATTCCCACCTCCTCCAGAAAGGCCTCTTTGGTTGACCCCATATGATTTTGTCTATATCTCGAAGGGCCCCCTTTAAAGCTGGCTTAAAAGCTAACATTTATATAGCTAACATGCTGCTTCATCAGTATTCTTAGATTCTGGAATGTGGACTTATTCTGCTCCCTGCTGGTAGGGGCTCTGCATCCCCCCTCAGACTGGGGACCTCCTGAAGGCAGGCATTGTTGTCTTCTATTTGTTACTTGTTCTGAAAAAAGTGGGAATTGGACTGGACATCTCTAAGGTCACTTCTGGCTCTCACTCCCTGGGTCCTATGATCCTATTCCTCCCACCAGGCCTCCAAGACAGGGTCTTGAATCAATGCCTAGAACCAATCTGTTCCTCCTCTGACCCCCTGCACATTTATAGTCTGAGCCACCAAGTCTAGAATTTGATTACTCACTATCCTCTATTTATAGCTCATTTGTTCTCTTAGGATGAAAGCCTGGATGGGTCAATTGTAGGGCTGTGCTCTGATGGCCCAAGCTTTCAGGGGAAATGCCTAAAGACAGATCGAATAGCCGTGAAAGCAAATCAAACCAAAAATGAATCAGATGTGTTATTTTAATTAAATAGACATACTCAATCTAGGCAAACGGTGTTCTCTGTGTGAGGCTGGGGTTTCTGTCCGTGGCAGATGCTCCCCTGATTCCAGAAGTTCTCAGGGGGGCCTTTGGGCCTGCAGGCATCCAGGTCAGTCTTGTCTATCTGCTTTGCCACTCGAGGAATTTTTAAATGTTACCTTTCGAGGTACGAGTCCAACAGGTCCTGGGAGATGGGGGGAGGGAGCTCCTGTTAAATACTCGATGGGGATGTTTAAAAGTAAGGAAATAAGGTTGCTCCATTGTAAAGGGACATTTAGAAAAGGTGACATTCTTTTCTCAAGCTTGTCAGATCAACCAGGGAGGTGAATTATCTGGGCCTAGGTGGGAATAAGAATAAGCTGGACATAGGTTCCTAGTCCAATGACATTTCACTCATGCAGAGGTCATTTATAAGGCAATTTTATTTAAACAAAATACAAATGGCAGCCAAGAAAGTAGCCTAAAAAGCTTTTGAGTAGGCAAAGAGGAAGCCACAAAAAGTCCTTGAGTTAACTCAGGCATTTTATTCACATAGGATGACTTGGGGCCCTCACTCAGACCCTAATTATTCTCGGTCTGCACACAATTCTAATAATGGTGATTTTGTGTCCCAGACCACAGCGAATTAGAGGAGCAAATGAGAAGACAAAGAGAGAAGACAGAAAAGATTTTCCAAACAAAATAAGAATTAAGAAAGCACAGTAGTTTGGGGCCTTTTAGTAAATAGCCTTCCATAGCCTGGAAAGGTTTTGAGGTCATTGCTGTGTTATATACATAACAATAATTGATAATCACAAATACTGATGCTGAGCAGGAGAGCATATTATAGAATGTATAATATAATTTCCATCCAAAATGATCGTTTAAAAAAGTTTCCTAAAGAAAAAAAAAAACAAAAACAAAACCTTGATTACATGGAAAATTTTCTTAAAAAAAAAAGAAAATTCACTTATGTAGAATAGGGCATTTTCTAATAATGCTGTACAAATGAGATGCTGCTGTGCTGAAATGAGTGGATTTCATTCACATAACCCTTCTTTTATATTCCAGGAAGCTCTTTATGTAAAATATCTAATTAAATGATTCCCCAAACAGTTCTGGATTTGGGCATAAAATGAATTATTATCTCCATTTTATAGATTCACTTGCCTGAGATCATGATGAGGCTAGTAAGGAGGATGGCCAGGACTTGAACCCAGAGTATGTTCGTCCAAATCTGGTGCCCTTTTTGCTGTGCCCCATCTGAGTCTTCTATAGCATCTGTAGTGGCATGAGGTGTACACGTCTGGCACAGGGATTTACCATGTTAAATGTCCATGAGAGAATGAAGGTTGGGCTGAGCTAATGGCTGCTGTGGCCTTGTCTCCCCACCTGGACTGGGAATATTTCAAGTCAGAGACCAGGCTTTCCCTTCTGTCTGTCCTGTAGTACCAACCTAGCACTGAGCCCGAAGGAGCCTTTCAACAGATACTTGGTGAATTGGTTGCATTTTTGTATTAAATGTTGTTTTGTTTTATCTTTGTCCTAACTCCCCTCCTGTTGGAACGAATAATTGAGAGTGGTGTGTGTGTGTGTGTGTGTGTGTGTGTGTGTGCACACCTGCACATGTGATTTGAAAGGAGCCAAGAATCTCCCTCTTCCTCCCCCACTCTCCCAAAAATCTAGCTTCCCTTTTGTTGTTCAGTTGTTTTCAGTCTTGTCTTATGCTTCATGACCCCATTTGGGGCTTTCTTAGCAAAAAATACTGGAGTGGTTTTCCATTTCTTTCTCCAGCTCATTTTGCAGATGAGGAAACTGAGACCAACAAGGTTAAGTGACTTACCCCGGGTCCCACAGATAGTAAGAGTCTGACACCATATTTGAACTCAGTTCTTCCCAACTCCAGAACCTGTGTTCTATCCACTGTACCACTTAGCTATCTTTCCAGCTTCCCTACCTGTGTTGATAATTTACCAGTTGGCCAGATCTACCAAAGAGGGACCAGAAGGTAAATTTAAGTGGCTACAAAAAGTCCTTCCCTGGGTCCTCTGAGAGACAAATCCTATTACTCCTTCAAAGCATTTGCGTACTGTGCTAATTATATTGTTCAGGCCACAGTCATATGCCATTCTATATTGTTAATGATGAGCATCCACGTGACACAGTGGGTAGGGCATGGGGCCTGGAGTTAGGAAGACTCCTCTTCCTGAGTTCGAATCTAGCTTCAGACACTTCCTAGCTGTGTGACCCTGGGCAAGTCATTTAACCTTATTTGCCTCAGTTTCCTCATCTATAAAATGAGCTGGAGAAGGATTTGGCAAACCACTCCAGTATTTTTTGCTAAGCAAACCTCAAATGAGGTTGGGAAGAGTCATATGTAACTAAAAACAACTGAACTTCAACAGTTGTTAATAATAATAACATTTGGATAATAAAGCCGTATCAGACATGTTACCTCCTCTGATCCTTACAACATTGCTCTCCTGTAAGTCACACCAGCATTATTATTAGTCCCATTTGGCAGGGAAGGAAATTGAGTCCCAGAGAGATTCAGTGACTTCACTAGGGTAGCCCTGCTCTTTTCCCTACACTGTCCTACCTTTTGTGTCTTCTGATTGTTTCACTGCAAGTCTGGTTTGCCTGTCTCAGTCTGGGCAGTCGGGGGATGGGGGTGGGGGGCCTCCTCACAATTAGCACAGGTCAGGGCACATGACAGCCACTTACTCAAGACTGACTGATCAGGATGCTGTGGGTGCTGGCCAGGGCCGGTGTAGAAGACAATGGAACATCCGAGCCAGAGCTGGGAGGGACCTCGCATGCCATCTGGCCCAGCCCACTCCCTTTGCAGCTGGCTGAGGCCCAGGGAAGGGACATGATTTGCTCAGGGTCGCACAGATATAAGGAGCATAGTTGGGATTCAAACCCAGGTCCTTGGCCTTAGAGTCCATTGTTTGGGTGTTTTCATTTTCATTTTTGTTTGGTTTTTCCACTGCATTGGCTGCCACAGGTTGTGTGAGGCTCTGTGGCCTCATCCCTTCTTCCCTTTGCAAACAACAGAAGCTTCTGAATAGTGCTGCACATCTACCTTCTAGCGTTTCCAAAGGAAAGCTCTGCGATGATGCAACAGGTTGCCCATGGCAACCAGCATTCATCCAGGGGCCTGACTTTGTGCAGGCATTCAGCACTTGTATTCACTTGGGCTTCTGGCTCCACCTACTCCTGTCTATCTCTTTATCCCTCGGCTCTCCCATTTTCTTCCCTTTTGTCTTCTCCTTTATTTTCTCTTCCTACCTGTTCCTCTTTGTTTTCCTCCTTCTCCCTCCTTTCCTTCCTTCCTTCTTTCCTCTGTCTCTTCCCATCCCTCTCTCCCTCCCTCCCTTCCTCCTATCCTTTCTCCCTCCATTACTCTCTCCCTCCCTCCCATCCTTCATTCCTCTCTCTTTCCCATTCTTTTTTCTTCCTTCTGATTCTTCCTCCCTCCCTTTCCTCCCTTTCTTTCTTCCTTTTTCTCTTCTTCTCTCCTTTTTTCCTATCCCTTTCACTTCCTTCTTCATTTCCTTTTTTCTTCTCATCTTCCCCCCATTTATCCTCCCCCTCTCTCCCTCCTTTCTTCCTTTTTCCCTTCCACTCTCCCTTTTTCTTATCCCTTTCTCTTCTTCATTCCTTTCCTTCTTTCTTCTCATCTTCCCTCCATTCATCTTCCCTCCCTTCTTTCTTTTGTTCCTTCCTCCATCCCATTCTTTCTTCCCCATTTTCTTTCCTCCTTTATTTCTACTCTTTCACCC
>NW_027185712.1:13927631-13974785 GCF_028583685.1 Petaurus breviceps papuanus | reverse complement strand
TCCCCTCCTTCTTTCCTCCTATTCTTCCTTCTTTCTTTTTCTTCTTCCCTCCCTTCCTCTATCAGCTCTATGATTCTTTTATTATATATACTGAGCCTCCCCTTCCCCATCTAACCACTTGTGCCCCTGCCAAGGAACTAGTCGGGGGTGGTAATGGTGAATATGGGAAACAAGGGGGAGAGACCCAGAGGTTCCTCCTTCCCCCAGATTGATTGAAACTTGAGCCTTTCTTCTCCCCTTCTCCTCACTGTCTAACTCCCATAGACTTTCTGAGAGTATTTGATGTTGGGGTGGAATCATTGAATCCCACATCCAGTTTCTAAGGTGTTCATGTAGCCAGAGTGAGGGACAGCAGATCAAAGAATCCATAGAATCCAAAGCAGGAAGGGACCTCAGAGGCATCTAATTCAGCTCTCTCATATAAAAGAATATGAGAAGGCTCAATGAGGTTATGTGATTTGCTCAGGGTAAGGTATAAGGGGCAGAATTGGAACCCAGGTCCTCTGACTCCATAGACAATGCTCTTTCCACTGAACTATGCTTCTGGTACTCATGCATTGTCAAGAAACCCAAAGGAAGGCTCCCAATACCTTGGATGCCCCCCGGGGGAGGGATTTATAGAAAGACATGGACACAATTTGCCCAAGATAAAAAGATATGGGCAGGTTGTGATCTGAATTGATGGGGGTAGAACCCGCATTGGTGGGACAGTGGACAGAACACTAGGCATAGGGTCAGGCAGATTTGAGTCTGAATCCTGCCTCTGATACTTGCAGGCTGTGTGACGTTGGGTGAATCACTCAATCTCTCTGGGCACGAGTTTCTTCATCTATAAAACAAGGAGGCTGGATTTCATGGCCTTTATGGGCCCTTTTAGTCCTAAACCAGGGATCTCTGATCCCTATGAAAGCTTCAGCAAAAGATTCAGAAAAAATTCTGGGAGGGGACACCTGAATAAAAAACTAAAAAGGACCAAGGCAGGTGAGTAGAACTGGCAACAGTAATGATAATAATAGCTAGCATTTTCATAGTGCTTTAAGGTTTGCAAAATGCCGTAATATCATCTCACTGTTCCTCACAACCATCCTGGGAGGTAAGTGCTATTATTATCCCCATTTTACAGATGAGAAAACGGGGGCAGACAGCAGTCAGATGACTCACCCAAGGTCCCACAGCTAATACGTGGTAACTAGGAAAGACATGATTAGCCATTGAACTCAGGATCTGTTACTCAATTTTGCTTCTCAGATGAATAACGGGATTTTGGCAAGAAATGCTCAACAGGAAGCATGTGAGAGATCTGAAACACAAAGGAAGCAGTCTTCTATGACTCCCTGGAAGGAACTGAGGCAATGCAGAGGACTCTGGGGAAGCCAGTCCCTGTCCCCCCAGCACCAAAGACTAGAATTTTAGGTAGAAAAGGGGAGCTTCATCTAAGAGGATGTGACATCCTCAAGAACCGGCAAAGAGACCTGGGAGCTCAGATGGGGGGGGTAGAGAAGACAGCTAGGCATGGGAGGTGAGGGACGATCAGTGCAGAACAGTCTCGAGTCAAGGGAAATAAATGGAAACCCCTGCGGTTTCTGGGAGTAGACACGAGGGGCCCCATTGGTTTTGCCAGTCTAAGCACTCTGGTCAGATGATCATGACCGCACCATAAAAGCTCTATGCTTTGTAAAGTTATCTCTTCTAAACTTTAGGGTTTTGTTCTGTTTTCTCCTTAGTTACCTGGTAAAGTTTGACTTGAATAATTCTGTTCTTGTCTGGTCTTGGCTAAAGTAAGGGAAAAGAGACATCCATAAATAGGCCAGAATAGGAGAGGAGACCCAAGGGAACCAGAGTGTCCCAGGGGACCAGAAAGAGTTGGTAGGGCTGGGGCTGATATTGAGGAAACACAGAATGTAGGGGCTAGCTGAGATTTCCTCCTTTCTACCTGGGATTTACTATAACAAACTTGAAGCTAGATTTTAGAGGGTCTCCAGTGCCAGTCTAAAGGACTTGTGTTTTGTCTTCTGGACAGTGGGGAGCCATAGATTAGACTCGAGCAGGGAGATGACATGCTGAAACTAGTTCTTCTTTTTTAAGCTAGTTCTTTAGGAATATTAACTTGGGGGTGATGTGTTGGTGGATTAGAGGGGTGGGCATGAACTGGGAGGCAGAGGAAATTAGCTACTGTGGTAAATGATGCATGAAACGGTGTGTGCTGGCTCTAGGGTGGTCACAATGGGGAAGAATAGATGAAGGCAGAATGGTTGGATAGGAAAATACTGAGCCATGAAGTTTGGCACTCAACCCCCAGCTCTTCCATGTATTACCTTGGCTGAGTCACTTTACCTCCTTAGGCTTCTGTTTTCTCACCTATAAAATACGTCTTCTGAACTAGAATATTTTGAAGATCCCTTTCAGGTCTAATGAGCTCAAGGATATAGTTTGCTAGAGTTTGGTGATTGAATAGGGATGACTCAATAAATGCTTGCTGAATTTAATAAATCTGTAAAATGGGTGCAAGCTGTATACCTTTTTTCCCTGCCCCTTTCTGCCTACATTTGCCTTCTTCTGAGACTTAAGGATCAGCAGTCCCAGCGTTCTTGGTTAGCTGAGTTTTTTCAGGGTTTGGTGGAGGCCCACTGGGTGGCTAGTCTGTCTGTCTCTTGTTCTGTCTCTGTCCCATATCTATTATAACAATCCCCCTAATGAATAATTTGCTACAATAGTAATTATGGGGATGATTCTACAAGATTTTAATTAAGCTGCTTCTCTGAGAAACCAACCCCCCTCTCAGCACATTAATTAGACCATACAACCAGTCTGGGGTGGGTTCCTATCCTCTTGGGGAAGGGATTGGAGGGAAACTGGAATTCCTCTTCCCCCTTCCTCTGCCTTCCTCAACTAATTGATTTGAATACTGGAGTCAGGAGACCTGGGACTAAATCTGGACTCCTCCACTGACTAGGAGGTGCTTGGGCAAGTCAATTAGCAGTTTCTTCATTTATCAAGGAATAGGAATTAAACCTATGATTTCATTAGTATAAGGAACTCCCAGGGGAGGAGACTCCCTCTGCTAAAGGAGGTCTGTCCCTTCTCTGTAACTTTCAGTCTTAGAGAGTTGTCTTTAGAGACAGAGAGGTTAAAGATCTCTCCCAGAGTCACATAGTATGTGTCAAATGTCAAAAAACCTGTCACGCCTCCCTTATGGGGTCTCGTCTGGTTAGAGTAGATAATAGATGGAAATGGGCTTTCCAAAGTCAAAAGGCCTGTGTGATGGGAGATTCGTCATCATTTTTATTGAAATCACACTTCTATCTCTCCCAGCAGTTGGGGACAACCATGCCCAGGATCAAAGGATGGAATCGGAATTTTTCCTTTGTTTTCTCTGGCTACACATAAGAGTTACCACTAACACACCCAGCTGGAGTTTGTTCTGCTCCCGGAGAGATCCCCTGGTCTCAAAAAGCAGGTTATCATTTGGAAGCTGCAGTGACTTCTTCAAGCCACTAGGGGGTGATTGAGTAAATTATTGCTATGAATTGAGCGCCCGGCCCCATGATAAATTGTATGTAAATCATATCTGTGCCAGTCTAATCAATTTTCCCACCGACTTCCATAAGTACTTGTGAGACATTCCTCAGTTCTGATTTCAGTTCTTCTTAGGAAAGGATCCTCACTCAGGTTTCTCTGGTCTTCTGTCCCAGCCCAGTCTCTGGCCCTGTTGCAAACTGTTGATGAGCTTGTACTCTCTGTGAAATATTGGTAAAGAGTCAGCTTACTGGTACAATGGTTAGAGTACTGGACCTGGAGCCAGGAAGATCTGAGTCCACAGCTGACTTTAGACACCTGCTACCTGTGTGACCATGGGCCAGTAAATCAGTTTTCCCATCTGTAAAATGGGAATGATAATCGCATTTACCTCCCAGGACTGATCAAAGGAGAAAATATTGATAAACTGCTTCGTAAATTTCAAAGCAGTATGTAAATGCCAGCTAATGACATTGTCGCTATTATTGGCTAAAGTGCACAATGTGCCTGTGAATTGTATGATCCGTCCCTGACTCCATGCAAGTTTCTGTGGGTTTCCTTAAAGCCAGGTGTGTGTACCTGAGACCAAACTCTTCCTTCAGTTCCAGACCAGCTCCTGGGAAGTATTTTGTTGTTTTTCTCCCTCCTTAATTTCCTAGCAAAATTCCATCTCAAAAATTCTCACCTTGTCTTGTCTGAACTAATGGAAAAAGGAGATATAACTCCACCTGGTTATAGGGAAGGAGAAAAAAAAGGAGGCAATCTGCTTTAAGAGGGCAGTTAGGTAGTGCAGTGCATAGAGTGCTGGGTGTGGAGTCAGGAAGACTCTTCCTGAGTTCAGATCTGACCTCAGACACTTCCTAGCTGTATGACCCTGGGCAAGTCACTTAATCCCCTTTTCCTCAGTTTCCTTATCTGTAAAATGAGCTGGAGAAGGAAATGGCAAACTGCCTCAGTGTCTTTGCCAAGAAAACCCCACAATGGGTTCATGAAGAGTTAGACATGGCAGAACAATGAACTGCTTTAGGGAGTTGGAAGGAGGGGCCAACCCAGTGTGATTTGAGGGACTTTGAATAGTCCTTAACTATTCTCAAATACCTCTCCTTCATTCTCTTGCCTAGGCTCTATTTTCCCTATTCACCTGACCTAAAGTCATTAGTATTTAAATCATGCTCATTTAATAGATAGTAAAGAGAAAAGACATTGTCTCCAGAAGATCACTGTTAGAACTTAGAAATTTAGTTGAATTCAGAATGTATTTACTGAACACTGACTACTTTCTGCCATTAGTATATCAGTAAGAACCAGTATCAGACAAGTAAGAAAACTAGGATGAAGAGAAGGGACCTTAGGGGTGTCTAGACACATGAGACAGTGAACAGTAGAAAAAAAGCTTGGAGCCCTGAGTTCGAATTCACCCCTACTTCTTACTATGTCGGTGACTTTGGCTAAGATATTTAACCTCTCTGAGCTTCTGTTTCCCTATCTATCAAATGAGAGCATAATGTCAGCGCTGCCTAGCACACAGGACTGCTGTTAGCAAAGTACCTCTTCTACAGGCTTGTTATTTGAGGAAGGTTTGCTTAATTGAAGTGAGCCTCAGAACTCTCTAAATATGTTATTGTTAGTCCAACCCCCAATCACCATCCCCAAGAGAGGTCACTGAGGCGCTGCTTGAATATCTCCATAACAGGGAGCTCATTACTTCATGAAACAGCTCTCTATCACTCAGCGGTGCTAGTTATCAGAAATCTCTGTCTTAGCCTGAACCAAAGTCTTCCTTCCTGTAATACTGAGCCATTAATGCTAGTTCTGCTCTAATGAGCTATGTCTAAGGAATATAGCTAATCCCTCTTCTTCATGACAGCCCTTCGAATATTGGAAGGCAGCAGCTGCATCACCCTGAAGTGTTCTCTCTTCTAGGCTAAACACCCTCAGTTTTCCCAACTGATTCTCATGAGGAAATTTGGAAACGGGAAGATTTGGAGTCTGGGGCCCAAGGTTTGGATCCTGGCTCACAACTGATCCCAAAGGTGGCTGGGTATGTCCTCAGGGGCTCAGAACATGCTTAGGAAAGGGATTCTAGACTCCCCTCTCCCTGCCAATCCATACACCATCCTGGGGCCACTCAAGTCTGTTACTTCAGATTTTTTCTTAGTGATTAAACCCCCACTCTGTGCATAGCACTATGCTAAAAATTTGAAGGTTTACAAAGTGATTTTGAGTTCCTCACAACAACCCTGGGAGGTAAGAGTTATTGGAACAGCAGGATTTGAACCTAGGTCCCCTGACTCCAAAGCCTGTGCTCTTCCCTCAGTGCTGTGCTCCCTCTAGAGCTAAGGGATGCAAGGAAGGAGACACTGCCCTCAAGATGTCATAGTGGATACTATGTCGTTCCTATATAGAGAATGCCTGACTTAGAGTAAGAAAGACCTGAATTGGTTCGAATCCTGCCTCAAAAACTTATTTAGCTGTGTGGCCCTGAATAAGTGCCTTAACCTCTCTTGGCCTTCATTTCCCTCATCTGTAAAATGGGGATAATGACAACAGCATCTTTCCCACAGGGTTATTGGGAGGATAAATGAGATAATATATGTAAAGCACTTAGCAAACCTTAAATCATTAGATAAATGCTATCAATTATTACATTTGAATGGGGAGGGGAGTAAGACAGGTACAGAAATATCTATAATACAATTGGTATTATGAAATATGGTAAATGCTTAGGAAAGGCAAACCTATGAGGAAACTGTTCTCAGTCTGCTTGATTTGGCCCCTTCTGACTGTGACGGTTAAGCACCAGCACTGTCCTCATCCCCTTTATTTGTTCTCTGGTTGCTTTTAGATTTAATCATAGTTCCTCTGCCTCTCCCTCTGTCTTCCTGTCTTTGTCTTTTACTCAGATTCTCCCTCTCCCTCTCCCTCCCTCCCTCTCTCTCTCTCTCTCTCTCTCCTTCTCTCTCCCTTTCCCTCCCTCCCTTTCTCCCTCTCTCTCCCTCCCTTCCTCTCTCTCTCTTCTCTCTCTCCCTTCTTTCCTTTCTCTCTCCCCCCCCCCCCTCCCCCCCCTTCACCTCCTTCTCTACCCCCCTACTCTCTTTCCTCTTCCTCTTCTCCTCCCTTTTCTCTCTTTCCCCCTCCCATTCTAATAATCTAAGCTGGTGCCGCTGCTGCCACCCTGTCCAAGTCTGTTTTCCTGCCATTAATTAACACAGCTCTCCAGCCTCCAACAGGCTAAATGATGAATCAGGTTAAATTCCAGACAACAGCCTGTGCACCACCATCAATTAACCGTCTTCGTGGCACCTTCATTAATAAGCATCGATCACAGGCTATTCCGTGTGGAACACGTCAGGCCCTGCCTCTCACAGGAGCTGTTCTGGTGCATGTGTGTGAGTGTGTGAATCCAGTGTACATGAGTGTGGCTGTGGAAACATGAATGGTGCTAGGGTGAATGAATGTGCTAGGGTGTGGATGTTTGAACATGTTTACTTATGTGCCTGTTGTCTTCCTGAAGCTCCTCCCTCCTTTAATTTTCCCAAAACTGAGCTCTCCTAGTTCTCCTCCTACAACTTTGATTACTTATTTTCTATCTCTTGCAATGGTTCCTGGTTCCCCCTCCCAATTCCTAGGATCACAGAATCATACATTTAGTGCTAGAAGAGACCTTAGGGGTCACCTAGTCCTTCCCATTTTTCAGATGAGGAGATCAAGGTTCAGAGAAGTAAATGACTTGCCCAGGCTCACACAGGTAGCAAGGGGTTCAACCAGGATTTGAACCCAAATCTTGTGACTTCCAATCTACCACATTTTCTACCACACTACCATTTCCTATCTAAACATGGATATTCTCCAAAGAGTCTGTCCTCAGCCATCTTCTGCCTCTTCCTCCCTCTTTCCTTTCCTCTTGCTCCCCCTCTTTTTCTTTCCTTCCCCTCTCTTGTCCTGTCTCCTTTCCCATGTCTCTCTTCTTTCCTTTCTCTCTCCCTCCCTTCCTCTCTCTCTTCCCTTCTCTCTTCTTCCCCCCCTCCTTCCCCCTTGCTCTTCCTCTCTCTTCTTTCCTAGGTCTCTCTTCTTCCCTTTCTCTCCTTCCTTTCCTCCCCCAACTTTTATCTTTCTTGCTGATCTCTCCCACTCATATTTCCAATTCTCACTTCAATATGGAGGCCTTCCCCATCCATACTGCCATTCTGGACTTCCTTCTGGGTCTTCTGGCTGGCATCTTCAGTTGCCTTTTGGACATCTCCCCCAGATATCCCTCCAGCACTTCAACTCTCCATTTCCAGAGCGGAAGGATTCCTATCCTAAGGTATCTCTATCTAACATAGCTAGTGAAGCATGACAGTGAAGCTGTAGGGCTAATTAGCCCCTATTCCCATCTAACTGGTACAGAGACCAGGCTTCAGCAAATGGACAACCACAATGCCATGTCACTGATGGCTGGCAATCCCTGTCAGTGCCAACTCTGATGAAAAATTCCAATACTCATTTTTATACCAGTCAGGAAGGGGAACAGAACAAGTAATCCCAGCTGCTTTGCACACAATAAAAAGAAGAGTCCTTGGTCTGGCATTCAAGGCCCTCCACAATTTACTCTCAACTCATCTCTCTAGGTTTATTACAAGCTACCTCTCTACCTGTAGTGTCCACTTCAGGCCCCTTCATTGTCCCCCCAGAGGCTGTCTTTAGTGAAGCACAGTATAGTAGAAAGGGCAAGTCTTGGCTCTGATTCTTACTAGTTGTGTAACCCTGAAGAAATCACAATCTCTTGGAGCCTCATCTTCCTCATCTGTAAAATGGGTATGATACTTGAGAGCACTTCCTAAACCTTAAAATGCTAAATAAGTGTAAGTTGTTATTGATGGACTGTATATTCCTATTCATTTCTCTAAATCCTTCTCATTTGTAAAGGCTCTGCCCAAGTCTGATCTCTTCCCAGAAGCCTTCTTGGACTGTCCCAGTTTAGAGGGGTCCTTCTCCTGGGCAGTGCTCAGTGTCTCTACCACCTATTTGGCCCTTGGCCCATGTGACTTGGACTGTACTTATACATGGACAGTTTTTCTTCCCTCCTTGAGGCAAGGGATCAAGTCTTACTCATCCCACAGTGCTCTGAAGCACATAATGGAAACTCAATCAAGTATTTGTTGATGATGATGAAGGTGGCCAGATGTGAGTGCCAGCCCAGTTACTCTTATGCACAGAAGGAGCAAGATGCCTAAATGTCATGAACTGAAGGGTTTCAGCAAGAGTTTCCTCTTGCTGATGGATCACTGACTATTCAAATCTCACCATTAGAACTTCATTTCTTTTGCCATTCCTCAGTAAAATGAAAATAGAGTGAGAGGTTCACCTTGAGTGATACCTTGGTATGAACTAATTTATCAGACCCTCTTCTGAGAGTAGGCTTTGACAGAAAGAGAAGAGAGCATGAGGTTATCGGGGGCTTGTGGGGAACAGGGCATTTGAGGAAGGGCATAGAAAAGGGAGTAGAATTAGGAGTGGGAATTCTCAGGAATAGCTCCTTCATTTTTCCAGTTCTACTGAGGGCCAGTCTGGTATGTATTCAGAGGTGTGTGTGTGTGTGTGTGTGTGTGTGTGTGTGTGTGTGTGTGTGTAGTGATCACATGTGTGAGCAAGAGTATGTCTGTGTGTGATTTTGTCACCGATCTTCTAAGTCTGTGTGAATATGAGTGTGAGAATGTGTGGGAGTGGGAGGCTGTGTGTGCATGTGAAGGTTTATTTCTGTGTATGTATGTGCATGTGTGTGAGAAGGGTGGGGGGAGTGCTGTGCCAGCAGGGAATCAATGTGGCCTCCTCAGAAGCCCATCAGCAGATCATCTCCTTAAAGGTTAATTAAGAATCTGAAGACTAACGGGGAAGCGGAGGCCGGGGTGACGGACGCGCCGTCTCTCCAGACCATTAAGCACTAATTAGGTTTGGAAAGTCTATCGAGCTCCTGGGGTCTTGTCAAGGCGGGCGCTGGGCCCCGGAGGTGCCCGTGGAAATGCCAGCATTGTCACCCCCAGCCCCTCCCCCCCAGGAGGTGACAGAGGGCTCTCGCTATCTCTCTGACCCTGGGTGTCTGCGTCCCCATCTGCCTTTGCCTTTCTTCCTATCATATCTTTCTCTGTCTGCCTCTCTGCCTCACTCTCCCTGACTTTCTGCCTTTCTTCCCTTCCTTATCCCTGTCTGTTTATTTATGTCCAACCCCCTTTCAGTTTATGCCTCATGGAGGACCAGTGGATGACTATTAGTCAACAAGCATTCATTATGCTCTTACTGTATGCCAGGGCTCAGAGATGATCACTTGTAATTGGGGAGCCACCTGCCAGGAGAATGGTATGTAGGAAAGGGAGAAAAAGAGAATAAAAGAAAAACAGGGGGACCCTGGAATCCAGTGGGGAAGAGAAAGCAGCAGCAGAGGACAGGAAGGGGGCACAGTGAGGCCATTAACTAACTGGAGAGATGTGGGAGAACGGGAGAGATTTACTCCAGCTGCCATGCCCTTGCACACATTGTTATGTTATCCCTGCTTGGATTACCTTTCCTCCTCTTCCTCCTGCTCTCTGCTTCTCTGTATCTTTCACACCTTTCAAGACCCAATTTAAGATACACACCCCCTTCCTTCATGAGATTTTCTCTGACTTTTCCAGTTCAATCTTTTTACAGCATTTACTATATGATACACAATCTAGCCTTAGGCACTTGCTAGCCATGTGAACCTAGACAAGTCACTTCACCTCTGTTTTCCTCAGTTTCCTTATCTGTAAAATGGGGATAACAGCACCTACCTCCCAGTGTTGTTGCAAGGATCAGATGAGATAATAATTGTATAGCACTTAGCACAGTGCCTGGCACCCAGAAGCACTATAGAAATGGTAGTGGCGTGTTAAGCCCGCTTCCACAGCCCTGTTCTATTCTCTGGCTCTTTCACATGTTCAGGTCTCATCTCTGTGACGAGCCTGGGAGCAGTCTAAGGGCAGAGAGCTGATGAGGATCAGAGTAAGAAACACAGCTGGTGATCACATAGCTTCACACATGCCCCAGGCACCGTTGCATTTCTCTGGACTGCAGACATGGGCAGACTGTGAGGCTGATGGCATGTGTTCCTCAGCACCCCAGTGCTCAAGAAAGGCTCCTTCCACTCTATCTTGGCTCTCAAATTCATCTTCCACTCTGGAGCCTCCCAGAGTTTTCTCAAGCTACCCTCAGATTTTCCCACAGCAATCATAAAAGGGCCAATGTTTGGTAGGAAATAGGAAGTGAGTGAAGTTTGTCTACTCCCTAACCTTTCTGTCCCCTCCGTGCTTCCACTGCTCTGTGCCATACAGAAAGAGTACTTGATTTGGGGAAAAGGGACTTGGGTTCAGATTTTGACTTTGCTGCTTGCACCTGTGTGACTTTGGACAAGGTGAGTCACTTAGGGAGGCCTCAGTTTCCTTTTCTGTAAAATTAAGGAGTGGGCCCAGATGAACTCTCAGTTCCATTTTGGGACAAAAGCTTCCAATCACCTCAACCCCCTGCAGGATAACTGTGCTCCCCCTCCCATGGTAAATTCCTGCACTTTAATAGAGGTATACAGAAACAGACGGTGCTTATGAAAAAGAAGGCTCTGATAGGGGGCTATCAGACAGCATCACAGACAGGTGGGTATGAGAGGCATTTTCAGGCAGGAGGGACCTGGCACCAGTTGTGAGAAGACTTGCCTTTGTTCCAGAGCTTTGTGGCTTAGGCCAGTGACCCCTTCTCTATAGAAAAGGAGGGAGGCTGGGGCTGCGCAGTGACTGGCTGCCCTGGCGCCCCTCCATGTCTTTCCACTCCCCCCCACCTCCACCCTCCGCCCAACAGCCCATGTTTGATGGGCAAGGCACATGGAGGCGACCGTGAGCACGGAGCGAGCAGCCCAATTTTACAAGCATAAAGTATTATGATTGCATTGATTTCCACCATAAATCATATTTCCCGTTTTCTGTCTCTCTCTCCCGCGCTCACCGAATTAAGCCTTGGTATTTTCTTTAGTGGCTGCCACTGCCGAGCCTGGAGATGATATTAGGGTAATGATGATGAATTTTACCCTGAAACTGAGCCATGCCCACAGTGCACACTCAGGGAGAGCACATTTGTTCCCCAAATAGGAGCTGCTGTTGGGATGTGGGGTCAGCACATGGGCTTTAGGAAGGCTCAGAGCACAGATGTATGTGGACGTGCTTTTGCTTACGTGTGCTCTAGTTTCCATGAGGGTTCATGTGCATATACATGCCGGCTTATATAGATGCACAAACTTGTAGGCAAATTCTAATTTGTAGGTAGGTAGGTGCCCAGGGCAGCTATGTGGCATGGTGGATAGAGTGCTGGGCCTGGAGTAAGGGAAGACTCCTCCTCCTGAGTTCAAATCTGGCCCTAGGCAATTCCTAGCTGTGTGACCCTGGGCAAGTCACTTCACCCTGTTTGCCACAGTTTCCTCATCTGTGAAATGAACTGGAGAAGAAAAATGGCAAACCACTTCAGTATCTCTGCCAAGAAAACCCCCAAAGGGGTCACAAAGAGTCAGACATACCTAAAAACAACAGAATGTGCCCTTGTATATATTTGCATATGTGTGCATGGATGGGTATGCCTGGTTTTCTTGTGTGTACACTGGCACGTTTGAGTACTTGTGGGCATATCCTCCCTCCTCAGGATGGTCTCTGAGACAACAACAAGAACAAGTGCTAGCATTTATGTAACACTTTTCAGGTTTGCAAAGCTCTTTATGTCATTCCATTTTATCCTCACAACAACCCTAGGAGGTAGAGATGATTGAGGACACTGAGACAGAGGTCAGATGGCTTGCCTGGGGTCACATAGCTAGTCAGTGACGAGGCAGGACTTTAACTCAAGTCTTCCTTGATGCTGCCACCAGATGCTCTGTCCTCTATCACATCTAGGACATATTGGTTGTAAACAAAGAGGAAAGTTTTGGAGGAGAAAAGAGGGAGGAAGAGAGAAAAAGGAGAAGGGAGAAAGGGAAACAAAAGGAAGAAAGGAATGAGGAGGAGGAAGAAGAGGCAGCAGCAGACATCAGCTTTTCATTCCTTCACTCCCTGGTCTCTGACTCTCCCAGATTGAGAGGACAAGGAGCCCCTCAGGATTTACCCAGCAGAGTTTAAAATTTTCCTCTCCCTCCCATCTATTCCACATGCCACTGTCAGATTAACATGATCCAAAGGCTGCTCTGGACAGAAGGCCTTTTCACTGCTGACTGAATTAATTCTAGACTACATAGTCTGACATTCCAGACCTTTTTCCAGTTTGGCCTCAGTCCTTATCTTCCACTCCCCTTCATGATCTCTTGGTTCCCAACAAAAGCCATCTCCATGTCATCTGGGTACATCTCTTCCTCTTGCTGTGCCCTGCTCTGTCCTCGCCAAGGATTCCTGGCCTACCCATCCTTCCAGATCCTGTAATGTCCAGTCTCCCCAGGAAGCCTTCACTGGTGACTTCAAAACCACAGTGCTTTTTCCCTCTCTCCAAATTACAATTATTTATCATCTGATTCACAAATCACATTTAATCCTTCATGTGTATCATTTTCTATAGCTTTAAGTATTTCAACTTTATCAATCTTTTCTTTAAACATGATCATATCTTATCTTATCTTATCTGCCACCCCCTCTTGGACTGGAATGGAGATGGTCTATTATCCTGGGCCCAGGAGTGGGAAGGGCAGGGTCTTCCAGGCTACCAACCTTGCTTCTAACTCACCCTGCCCCCTTCATAATAGGAAGTATGTGAGACAGGAGATGAACTAGCGTCTGCTTGACTCCAGGAAGAGCAATCTAGCTATTAGCTGCTTTAAGGGAGGTTTACTGCACCTCTCTCCCTTCCTTGAAAGAGGTGTAGAGGGACTACGGGAATGGCATATTGCATACACTGTCAAATATGGTTGAGGTATTGGTTGGTTTTGCTGACTAGCTTTTTTTCTCTTCCCTTTAAAATTTTTACTACCAGGGATATCTTGATGGGTAGGAGAGGGGAGAGGGATATATTTGGAAGTGAGGGTGATAGAAAAACAAAACATGTCAACAAAAATAAGATTAAAAGTGATTCTGCTTGCACCAATACACTCTTCAGTGATGCACCACTAGGTTGAATGGGGGCTCAGCCATCTCACTGACTAACCTAATTTCCTTCTTTGACAAGGTTACTGAGTTTTTGTGGATTAATGGAATGGCTTAGATATGGAATATCTACATTTCAACAAGGAAAAAAAAATTTGCATCGGTATACTCATGACCAAAATTAGAAGATGTGAGCTAGAAAATGAGTCATGTAAATTTATAACTTACTGAACAACCTTACTCAAAGCATGTTGATCAATGGATCAGTGCCATCCTGGAGAAAGTCTCTAGTAAAGGACCACAGGACTCAGCTTCCACCTGGGTCCTTTTCAGCATTTTAATCGTTGATTTGGATGAAAATGTAGGAGGCATGTTTATCAAATCTGTGGTTGACATAAGCCTGTAGGACAGCACTAAAATGATGTGACAGGCTGAAAACTCAAAATGATGCTGACAGGCATGGATGCTGGGTTGACCCAAGATAATATTTAACAGAGTAAAGGTACAGTTCTGTACTTAGGTTTAATAATATCAGCTGTACCACAGGAGGATGAGGGAGATGTTGCTTGACAGGAAGTTTTTCTGAGAAGGACCTTGGGATTTTAGTTGACCACAAGCTCTATATGAGTCAATATACAGTGTAATGTCAGAGCTTAAAAAAACATCTGCTATAATTTTTATTACTATTGTTGTTCAGTCAAATACAACTCTTTGTGGCCCATTTGGGGTTTTCTTGGCAGAGATATTGTAGTGGTTTGCCATTTCCTTCTCATTTTGCAAATAAGGAAACTGAGGCAAACAGGGTTACATGATTTGCTCATGGTCTCACAACTAGTAAGTGTCTGAGTCCAGGTTTGAACTCAGGAAGACTACTTCCTGATTCCAGGCCCAGCACTCCATCCACTGGACCACCTAGCTGGCCCATGATACAATCTAAGCCTGCATAAATAGCAATAGGCCATCCAGGTCAAGAGACACAATAATTCCTTTACACATCAGGCTATATCTGGGGTATTGTGACTATTTCTGGGCACCAGCTTTTAAGGGGGATGTTCACACTATAGTTAGTCCTGAGGACAATGATGATAGGATGGGGTGGACATCTGGAAACATCATCTGAGAAATGGTTGAAGGAATAAAGGATATTTAATATGGAGAAAACTTAGGTGGGATGTGATAGCTGCCTTGCAATATTTGAAGGGTTTTCTTATGAAAGAAGAATTAGCCTTGTTTGGCTTGGCCCCAGAGGGCAGAACTAAAATTAATGAGTAGAAATTGTAGAGAGGCTGACTTCAGAGGAAGATGGTTCTAACCGTGATAAGCCCCTGAAGTACTAAGCGTTATATAGCATTGTATGCATCCAAGACCTGTCTGGGATGTTGCCATCAGCTAGGGAGGACCTATCCACCAGGGGGCGCTAGACCGGCAGGAAGGGGCACTGGCTGTAACCCTTCACCAGCACACTCCAAGCAGCACCTACCAATTGGATGGAGCTTTACTAGAAGTCTTCTGGGGCATGTCCCTAAGTCTCATGGGGTCTGGACAGCATGTAGTCAAGTGAGAAGGGATCTCCTGACTGAAGAATTGAAATGAAAAAGCAGGGAAGGTACTGAGCCAGGGGCCAGGCATGGAAGCAATAGATGAAGCAGAATGGGCCAAGGTCTTGTATTAGGAGTTCCAAGAATAGGTGGGAACTGAGGCAGTCCAAGAAGCTGCATGGTACAGGGGAAAAGGCACTGGACTTGTAGTTGAAAGATCTTAGTTCAAATCCTGACTGTAATATACTGTGTGACCTTGGCCAAGTTACTTCCTTTCTCACTCTGGGACTCAGTTTCCTCTCTTGTCAGGTGCCCTTCATTCAAGGGTTGTCTAGAATCAATGCCCCAACTGGTTTCAACCTTTAACGGGGAAATCCTCTAATTTAAAATGTGGAGGAAGGAGATTACAGGCTTGTAGTGAGTTTAAAGGAGCTGCCACCTATCCCACCTCCTTCATTTTATAGATGCTGAGACTGAGGCCTAGAGAAATGAAGCTCATTAGTTAAGGTCACACAGGGAGTAAATAGCAGACTCGGTAAAAACAGGAGCTTCTGGTGTGAACTGAGAGCTCACTACACCGCCACACTCTCCAAGAGAAATGGAATGGTCTCCAATATGGGTCCTGCTCAATGGCCTCCAAGGTCTCTTCCAACTCAAACATTCTGTGAAATGACTTAATGAGCCCTCCACTTGCTGCCGAGCTGCCAGACCATTCGGACTTCCCACAGGAAGCCTCTTGAGATGTTCTAGTCCCCCTCTGTTCCACTCAGTAGGTTTGGAATCAGTACGTATTCCACCAGTGAGTCTCCATTTATATCGTACTGTCTGTACTTTGAAACATGAGTTTCAGACTTGTTTCTCATACCTCATGTCAGTCTGTCTCTAACTGAAGGATTGGGAAGGGAAAGAGATATGTACAGGTATATACCTATGTCTGTCTGTCTGTATATCTACACATCTGTGTGTGTGTATGTGTGTTTATGTTTGTCTCTCAGCTTCAAGCTTGGAAGAAACCCCTCCCTGCTTGGTTCCCTCAGCCTCTGAGGCTGCCCTTACCATACAATCACATGCTCCCTGATTCATTGCTGGCAACCCCAGGCCTCAGGAGGACAATAGCCATTTTGCCTCTGGTTGGGGATTACAAGTGGAAAAAACAGGCATACAGGGCTGATGACCCAGGCCTCTCAGCTTCCCCAGCTTCCTCCTGTTCTTTGCCTGTAATCCTGGCTTCATCCCTGAAGCCCTATAAAGACTACAGCAACCTCCTCTCCTCATGCGGCTCCCCCAATGCATTGGGCAGGAATGAGGTCTGAGGATCCAGCCAAAGAAAGGAGAAGCATTACAAAAAAATATGATCATAGTTCATTATTTGATTCCCTAAGTTTTACCGAGCCCTGCTGGTGTACTTGGTCCTGTGTCAAGCTTTGATGTGGGGGAACCAAGAGCAGAAGATACCTGTCCTTTGGGAGCCCCGGGCTGGTTGAGGATACATGACTTTTAGACATCACACCATTAGGAAGCAAGGCTGAGCAGAGAGTGATGAATGGGTCCTGTTATCTAAGTATAACAGGAATGAAGCATGTGTGGGTGGGAAAGCTGGTGTACTTAAGGAAGTCTTCCTGAAGGAGGTAGGGCTAAGCTGGGCTTGAAAAATGAGAAAGTTTTGGAGAATCCAGGAGGAAGAGGAGAGTTAATATGGGTGTGGAAACAATTAATTAACTTAATCTTCCTAAAAGGCCACTTTCATTTCTCTCTCCAGTTCTTGGGGCTCCAGAGGCTCCTTCTACCCACAAGATAAAAACCAATCTTAGCCTGGCATTCAAGGCCCTCCCTAATCTAGCCTCAACCAGTCTAGACATGCTGACCTTCCCCTCCTCTCTACCTGACCCCACCATTGTAGCTAGGTTATATTCTTTACCATCCTCCTAACTCACCACACTTATTTCCAGCTCTGCACCTTTGCTCACACTGTTTCCTTCTCTTGGAATACCCTTTTCCTTCCTCTTATCCAAATCCTACCCACCCTGCAAGTTCGACCTGCTCTAGAGAAGCCTTTCTCAAGTACTCACAGTAGTACCCACCTTTTCTGGCTTCCTACAGCACTTAGTCTGAAACATGATCCTGAAAGTGGGTTGACTCTAGTCAGCAGATCTTGGTTTGAATTCTGGGTCTGGTTCTGATTCTAGTGAGATTGGGAGCAAGTTTGGACACCACTGATGTGACTTTGGACAAGATACCACCTCCCTCAGTTTCTGCCTGTGTAAAACGAAGAGGTTGGAGTGGATGGCCTTTCAGACCCCTTAGAGCTTCCCAGATTATGCTCCCATGTGCCATGGGACAGTCTGGGACTGTATGAATTTTCCTTCTCTTGGTTCCCAGCAACACAACCCCACAAATTGGAGGACCAGTTCCTGACTTGTAACAGGCACCTGCTGAAATGAGAGCCCAGAAGTACAGGTGGCTAACCTGTGGAGGCTGGGGAAGGGTTCCCACAAATGTTCATTCCCCAGGCTCTTCCTGCCTCCCTAAAGGGGGAACCTTCGGGTCCTCTCCCGTTACCTCTTCTTCCCCTCACGAGGCTTCCAAGTTCCACCCCCATCTTCCAAGCAGGAATAACAACCCACATCGTGTCCCCAGCGGGGAGTGGGCGTAAGCTGTGGGGGGAGGTGGGAATGAGGCGCAGTTTGTGTTAGCGAGGGCCTGTCACACAAGGCACACGAGCAGAAAGAGAAGATGAGCGCATTCAAGGGAATCTGGAGCCAGGGAGAGAGCTGTGTGTGTGTGTGTGTGTGTGTGTGTGTGTGTGTGTGTGTGTGTGTGTGTGTGTGGCTGTGCTTGTGTGCAGCTTCCCAGCTGTGTTCCCTCTGTTGTAGCTTTTTGTACGTATGTTCTCGGCTCTGTGCATTAGTGGGCTCGTGAGTTTGTGTACTTCAGGTTTGTGTCTAAGCATTTGTGTGCGTGTGTCCCTGCATTTGCGTTAACGTGTGCTTACACAAGAGGCATTACTCTCTCCTCTCCTAGGACGGAGACGGAAAACTCAGAAAGACGAGAAACTGCCTGCAGGGCGCCCGGTGGCCACCAGATGGAGCGCGGGAGCAACCAAAACGCTGAGAGGGGCCGGCCAGCCCGGGCTTTGTTTTCTTCTCTGGAGCCCCCGAGAAAGCCTAGGGGTGGGAGGAGTGGGGAGTAGGGCTGCGGGCTGCCCTTTCCAGCCTCCTCCCTCCTCCCTCTGCCTGGGGCTGATGCCTGAGATCCACAGAGGGCCCGAGCGGTTTGGAGGGGGGCACTGTGTGCCCGGCTCTGAGTGGGTCCATGCCCGTGAGTGCGTCCCTGTGTGTATCAGAGTGCCAAGGAGATTGTCTTCCTCCCCATCCCTTGCCCTCCTTCAGACAAGTGCCGACTCTCCTGTGCTTGAAACGAATACGTTGTGTGTATGCATGTACACGTGTGTGTGCATGGTATGGTAGGCGGCTGCATGCTTGAGGGTATGCATGTACCCGTTGATGCATGTATGCATACTTGTATGCATACAAAGATTGGGTAAGTGTTGACTGGTCCCAAGGATCGTTTGGAGCCAGGCACTAGCAAGGGTCTGGAGCCTGGAGAGAGGGGTTCAGGTGTCTACAGACTGACTCCATCTTCGGAGGCCAGTGTCTCATCTCCCCCTCTTCCAGTTCCCCTCCCTACTCCCAGGAGGGTCTTTTCATGCAAACCTAAAGCCAAGCCCGTCCATCACGCGCAGCCCAGTAACAGAGATAGATCAGTAATGGCCGGGCAAACAATCCTGCTGATCAGAGCAGCTTTCTGTAGGCTCCCTGCCTCTAAGCCTGCAATGGCTGCTAGTCCCTGGCTCTGCCCTGACTCTTCCCATGTCCCCACGCTTCTCCAGATGACTCAGGCTAGAAACCTCAGAGTCATCTGTGACCGCCCCCACCCCCAGGCTGTTCTCCGGGTGTTATGCTTCAATTCCCTTCACTTTCCTAGCCATCGCTCTAATTCAGGCCCTTATCCCTCCGCCCCGAGGCTACTGCAATAATCTCCCAAATAGTTTCCTGCCTCTAGTTTCTCCCTGCTCTAGTGTATCCTGCACATCTGTGCCAGATCAATTTTACTTAAGCACCAATCCCAGACACCGGGCTAGGTGCTGTGTATCAGAGACAAAGATAAGCAGCCTCTTTCCTCAAAGAGCTTACATTCTATTATAGAAGACTACATATATTCATATGAACATAAACAAACTATTTACAAAGCAATGGAGGGGCACTAACATCCAGGGGAATCAGGGAAGGCTGCAGGAAGAAGCATTTGAGTCAAGCTTTGAAATAAACGAGATTCCAACTGGTGGTAAGGAGGTGTCATGTTGGACATGAAAACCTACAGGACATTTGCTTTGAAATACCTCTTATGTAGCTGGTGATGAGTCTACAACTCAGTAGAGTCGCCATACCTGTAGATCTGGGAGTGATCTGCATGAGAGCTGATGAGGTCCACAGAAGAGAGAAGAGAAAGCCAGGACAAAATGTGTGTGTGTGTGGGGGGGGGGGGAGAGGACACTCACGGCAAGAGTTCAGAACCGTGGATAAGGATAGAGCTAGGAGACTGGGAAGTGTTCAGACAGGTGGAAGGAGAAGCAAAACAGCAGTTTCATGAAAATCTAGAGAGAAGAGAGTAACCAGGAAGAAAGGATGGACGACAGCTTCAAATGATGCAGAGAAATGAAAAAAGATTGACGCTTGAAAAAAGGCTTTCAAATTTGGTATGTAAAGGATCATTAGTAACTTCAGAGAGACCAATTTTAACTGATTGATGAAGTTAGAAGCCAGACTAAAAAGGACTGAGAAGTGAATGAGTGGGGAGGACGAAGAGTATGGACAGTACTGTGTAGGACTTTGAGAAAGGGGACAGATATAAGATAATACTACAGTAGAGTGATTTTCAAGGATGAGGGAAAGTGTGGCATGTATATAGAGAATAGGAAATGAACCAGGAGATTCAGTTGTTGTTCAGTCAAATCGGACTCTTTGTGACCCCATTTGAGGATTTGTTGGCAAAGATCACGGAGTGGTTTGCCATTTCCTTCTCTTGATCATTTTATAGATGAGCAAACTGAGACAGACAGGGTGAAGTGACTTGCCCAGGGTCACACAGCTAGTAAGGATCTAAGACCATATTTGAACTCAGGAAGATGAGTTTTCCTGACTCCTGGCCCAGGGACTCTCTGCACTTTCAGTACCCAGTTGCCTTGAACCAGTAGACAGGAAGTGATTATTTAAGATCAGAGGGCACTGGAATGAAGGAATGGGGGCAGAGTGGTGGCAATCAGAAGGATAAGATAGTAAGGGATGGCTTCAGGGGCACAAGAAGTGAGGGTTGGCCTTGGCAACAAGGGCGTCCTTTTTACCAGAGGCTGGAGTGAGGGAGGAGAGAATTGCATTCTGTTCTGGGTTTTACATCTTGAGAAGAATATTTATAAAATGGACATACAGAGCATCAGGGGAGTACAACCAAGGTAGAGGAGGATCATATGGAGATCTTGGGGTGTGTGTGTGTGTGTGTGTGTGTGTGAGTGAGAGAAAGAGATGATGATGATGATGATGATTCCTGTGTTCATTTATGTGAAAGGCTAGCCCAGGTGTGGGGAATTTGCATCCTTGAGGCCACCTGGGTCCTCTAGGTCCTCAAGTGCCACCCTTCTGCTTTCAGAAGGCCACAGGTTCCCCACCCCTGGGCTAGCATATAGAAGAGAAATAAGCTTTTCTCTTTTTAGCCTCAGAGGGAAAAAGTAGGAGCCATGAGTGGTGGAAGCTGCAAAGAGGTACGTTTAGGCTTGATGTCAGGAAAAGTTTCCCAACAACTAGAAGTACCCAAAGTGGAATGGTATCTTCACTATCTCAGCAGGTAGTGAATTGATTTCATGTCTTAAAAAAAGACTAGATGACCACTTGTCAGGTATGTTGTAGGGAGGATACTTTTTTCAGATACTGGTTGGGCTAGATGACCCTTAAGGTTCCTTTCAACTGAAATTCTTTGATTATATAATTCTCATTTTCTTGTCTTTCTACACAGCATAATTCAGCAAAGGTCTGGGCATAGGCTAGGTGCTTAGTAAATGCTGGTTGATTGAAAACAAAATTCCCACCCACAGGTCTACCATCTGTCTCTCCTGCATGACATTGCAGATTATGAGATAGTGTTGTAAAAAGCACCAGTGACACCCTCATTCAACATTCTTGGATCACTTCAGGCAGCCCTCTTGGCTTCCCTCAGACAAAAATCAATAGGCCATTTGGAGATGCTGGTTGGATGCTCCAGGGATAGATCTAGGGAAAGGGGAGCAAGAAGCTAAGTAAAGAGACTTGGGTCTCCTTAGAGTTATGTGTCCTCTTTTCCTGGGAGTAATCAATGTTTTTGCAGTAATACTAGTTACTATAATGCGCTGCCAGAATTCTGACATAATCCAAGAAGACTACCTAGGAGAGTAAAATATATGGCAGGTCCTATCCAAGAGTAATGACCTGGGGATGGCCTATATGTTTGCTAGTAGAGGATCAAACTAAGTTGGCTTATCACTAAAAGGTTGCACATATGATAGGTTGTTGTTATTGTTTTGCCCCATTCAGTGGTCTTTCTTTTCTTTCTTTCTCCCCTGTGGAATATTCTCCCACTTGCCAATGTCTCCTCTACCTCTTTCTCTTCTTTGTTTTCATGTTAAGACTCTCCCTGGCGCCCTCCCCCCTTTTAGGCATAGTTCACTCTGACAACCTAGAGTATAGAAAAGTATTCTTCAGGCTCCTTTCTCTTCTCTTCTGGGAGAGAGACTAGCCTACCCATTGAATACAGATAGAAGTCACTTGGCATAGCTAAATTTAGCTGGCTAGTACTCTCAGCTTGATGAAGTGGTATTAAGCTCTTTTAGTCAAAGTAGAAACCTTAATTCTGGGATCTACAAAGCTATTCATGTGTGATCTCTTGACAACTTCTCTCAGAAAAATAGTCCCCCTCAATCTGGATTCTGGATTCTGATGGTTTCCCCACCCTCTCAGTCTATAGATGGAAGTAAAAAGCAAGGCAGTTAAGCCATAACAAGTTTCTACTTTTCAAGCCATAGGTGGCAACACAGAGCAAAAACAGCCCCATCTTTTCCCCATTAAACAGTGTAGGGGTCTCCATTCCTCCAATCAGATCAGCTCCCAGCAGCCATGGAACCTTTTTTTCCCGCCTCTGCTCAGCTGGTCTTGACTAGGCACAGACCAAACCAGTGGCTCTTCTCTTCTTTCTTTTCTCCACTACTTTTAGTTGTTCCACTTTTGCTTCTCTTCTGCTCTGTTTTTGTGTCTTTCTTGTGTTGCTGTTGTCTGAAATTGGTTGTGTCCACCTCTTCATGACACCTTTTTGGGGTTTTCTTGGAAGAGACACTACAGTAGTCTGCTGTTTCCTTCTCCAGTTCATTTTACAGACAAGAAAACTGAGGCAAATGGATTTAAGTGACTTTGCCCAGGGTCACACATCTAGTAAGTATCTGAGACCAGATTTGAACTCAGGAAGATGAGTCTTACTGATTCCAGGTCTCGTACTCTACGCACTAAGGTGCCACCTAGCTGCTGTCTCTTGCATTAGGCTTCTGTTTTCTGGGTCTTTACAGCAGCATTTCCTGCTTTGGTGTCAAATGCCTTGTTTTTAACTCAGGAAGAGAAGCCCAAATTCCCAATTTACAATTCTGTCAGTTACATTATGGTTAGATACTGTGGTGCTGACTGATAGTCACTATGATATCAGAAGAATGTAGTTTAATAACTGTCATATCATAGTTCTCAAAAAGATCTAGTTATCAGGGTTTCTCATTTATCCACCCTAAAGCCTACCTAACAGTCTCATATAGTCCACTCTGTATTTTCCCTTGAAAGGCTGCTTTTCTCACACAAATATCCCTTTTTCTTCCCCTTTCTTTTTTTTCTTCCCCCCCTTTTTTTTTTGGAGGGCAATTGAGGTTAAGTGACTTGCCCAAAGTTACATGGCTAGTAAGTGTGTCAAGTGTCTGAGGCCGGATTTGAACTCAGGTCCTTCTGACTCCAGGGCTGGTGCTCTATTCACTGTGCCACCTAACTGCCCCTTTCTTCCCTTTTCAATAAATAAAATGTCCAGGTGAGAATGGGGACCTTATATAAATATGACTCTTAGAATCTCAAGCAAATTCTGAACTTCTCGAGGACAGAGACTGTCTTCTTCTACCTTTTCCACTGGGCTAGATATACAGGAGACACTCAGTGACTATATACAAAAGAGAAGGAGGGACATCATCTTTCCATCAGAGAAGCCAGAAACAGCAACTCTATAGACCTGTTGGAATCCTATTGTACTGAGAAATCTGGGCCACTTTTCCTCTACTTTCCCCAGACACCCCCTGGTTCATACTCTTTCTGTGTCAAATATAGATACTGCTTAATTGGACTTCTGCTGTAGAACTTGGGTAATATTAGGGATGTGTATGTTGTGGGGGGAGAGGGACATGGGGAGAATAGTTGGAAGAATAGCACTAACCCTGGGAGTCCTCAATGGAAGGATTTAGAGGATGAGAGTTGTCCTTCTCAGACCCCTAGCCAAGGCCAAGAGTAAAGATGAGATCAAAGGACCTAAAGTCTATTCACTTCACAATTAATTCTTTCCTTCTCTGGCCTCCTATAGTACTTATGAATATGAACCACACAATCTAGCGTCTAAATACAATCTGTCCTTTGCCATTTTCACACATATTTCATTAGTATGACTCTTGACTCCTCAACTGGATTGTTGAGTTAGGGGATTAACGTTCCAGTCTCAGTTTTCATTCTACCTCTTCCAGGTGATGGACTGTTTTGCCCCATTCAGTGGTCTTTGTTTTCTTTCTTTCTCCCCTGTGGAATATTCTGTGACTCCACAAACCCCTATGACCCCTCCCTTCCCTGAGCTCTCAAAGTAGTATAGCCCAGACCCACACTGACTTACTTGGCTTTGCACTTTGTGTATCTTGCCTGCTTAGTTGAGAACTGGAACTCTTATAGGCCTCCCTCCATGGCCCCCAGCGCAGAGCTGAGAACATAGGTGGAACTTGGTTGATGCTGAAAGGGGACAGAAGGCATTTCCTCAAAATGTAACTTATTTGCAAGTCAAACAGATGCATCTCTCCCCAAAAGTCTGGTTGTGAGTGTTATGGGAAATTTGGGGGCTGGGACTAGATCTAGACGGGGAAGAGAGGGAACCAGAAGGATATGAAGAGGTCAGGGAGGAGTACTAAGGTGTTGGGAGAGACAAACACCTTATTTTGTTATTTTTTTCTTTTTCAGAAAAAAAGCTGGTGCTCAGGCATGTTAAAGAGGGAGTCTTCATGGATGGAAGTTTTTACAAACACTTTATTAATCAATAATTAATTGAAATTGCTTCCCCCCCTCTTGGTATCAGGAAAAGGAAGATGTAGAAATTGCAATCATCAGATCCAGCAGCCAACTCTGCCTCCTTGCCCTTCCCCAACCTTGCCCTAGGCCAGATCTCCCTAAAACCATCCCAAGGGAAGATGATTCCTAATCTTCTTCTTAAAAATCCCCAGAAGGAGGCAAATCCCTTTATATCAACTGTTATTTTATCCTGAAGCCTCACACAAAGGCTTTTTTGCTGCCATTTGGGGTCAAACTCTTAGATCTCAGCATTTCTTGGAAACAAAGCTGGCACAGGCAAAAGATGATGAAGGAAGAAAACAAGAAGTTATTAGGCATTTTCTATGTGCCAGGCCCTGTAATATGTACTTTACTAATAATATTTCATTTGATCCTCATAACAACCCTGGGATATAGGTGCTATTATGATACCCATTTTATAGTTAAAGAAATCAAGTTGGACAGATGTTAAATAGCTTGTCCAGGATCACACAGCAGGTGCTGTACTTGAACTCAGGTCTTTTCTGACTCTAGGCTGGGTTCTTTGTACACTGTATCACCCAGCTCATATTTAGCACCCTTCCCCTCTCCTTTTTGTGGACTTCTCTCTAGTCATCATCCTCTCTTCTAATCAATATAGCCAGTCATTCTGCCTCAAGATTCCTCCCATCAAGGAAGTAAATAGCTAATAAACTGATTCACATTAAGTTATCAGGGACTAAATGTGTTTAAATTTTAAAAGAAGGGACCAAGAGAAAGTGAACTTTTACTCAAAAAGAATCCCTAATGGTAAAATTTTAGACATTGTGACCAGAGAGTTATTTGGGGGAAGGAGCACCCCTCCACCAATACCACAGAGGCAGTCACCTGTTCTAGGGGTCTCCTCTGCTCAGAGTCCCCTGAGGTTGCCTCAGTAGAAGGTTAGGCCATTGAAGTTCCCTGGGAAAGAAGCCATTTGGAAAAATCAGTTTTTTAATTAATGGTAATTAAATGTGTGTTACCTGCCCAGCTGTATCTGCAGAAACTGGGACAGAACTCCTCCATGGATCGGTTGGCCAAGCATGCCTTGTTAGTAGCCGTGGTCCCCTACCAGCTTGGCTAAGGAGGACTGTCAGAGATCTCACAGTGCTGTATAGGTGCTAAGGCCTAGTCTCTGCTTTCAGAGAGCTCAGAGTCAAAGCTTGGGCCAAGGATGCTTTGTTATTGATCATTCTACTGTGATCCTAGCTTTTGCTGCTTTTCCCTCTAAGGTGATACCCCGCTTCCTTCCGATCCACTATCCTGGAAACCATCTAGTCCATGCCAGACCACCCAGCCTCAGTGTCCAGTGTCAGAAGCTCCAACTCAGTGCCAAGAGTCAGCTACTTTCCCTGCCCATCTCTAGCCCATCACCAATGCAAGGAGTTCTTAACCTGGAGTCCACAAACATAAAAAAAAAAAAATTGACCGGTTTCTTTTGTAAACATATGTATTTATTCTATGCATTTCAAAACATGATTCTAAGAAAGGGTCTATAGATTTCACCAGATTGCCAAGGGGAAAGAGGTCCAACAGACAGAAAAGATTACAAACCCCTACCCTAATCTTTATTTCCTTAGAATGTCCAACTGGAAAAGATTTTCCCCAGCTAGGGATGCCTCCTTTCCAGTTCTTCCTGTGAATTCCATGAAACATATGCCCCCTCATAGTCTAAGGAGGAGGCAATCCATGTCAGAGGTTATGTATATAGCCTGTAGTTAGCTCAGCATTAAACCTTTTCAGCCATGATAACTTAAAGAATCTGAAATCCATGTCATTAAACTAAAACACTTAATTATCACTCTAAGTGGGCCCCTGACAATTCAAAGAACTCTGGTTCCAGATGGAGCCCCTTGCTACTTTTCCTATATTCAGTGTGGACTGTATAGGTCAATCAGTTCTGTTAACCGTGACTGGAACCTCCATCAATGCAATATTCTCTACTTACAGACCATGCAAACCACCAATCTAATAGCAAAAACATTTACATAAAACAAAATCAGTATAAAAATTAGACATAAGACATAAAGTCAATACAAATAAGAAGGAATCAAGTTGTAGAATCATCTGCCCGCATACACAAATGGGCACATACAGGCTGCAGGGGAATTATAATTAAATCTCCTCAGTATTCTCAGAATATCAGGAGACTAGGCATTATGTTGTTGCTTCAGAACTCACAATTCGGGGGTAAAATTTCAGTGTTCCATCTAGTGGATAGAATTCCCTCCAACTTTCTGGGGAGTGGAGTGGGGTGGCAGTGGGCAGGAAGGACTGTTGAAGTTGTGGGGCAGGCTGGGTTAGCCTCTAGACTCAATACTAGATTGGTTATCTAGATTCTGCAGAGACTCCTGGGTTTGGAGACGCTATGACTGTAATGCTCCAACATGGATGGTTTCTGTGTAATCGACCACTGCTCGAGCAGTTACAACTTGCCTTTCTGTTTCTACTCAGTCTTGTGGCTCTCCTCATGGCCTCTTAGAAAACTCTGCACTAGAGTGCTTGACTGATGACACCACCACTCTATAGCCTTCTAGAAAATGCAATCAATGAATGTTATGCATTTAAAAACATGATTCTGAAAAAAAGTC
Source organism: Petaurus breviceps papuanus (assembly GCF_028583685.1). Classification (NCBI taxonomy): domain Eukaryota; kingdom Metazoa; phylum Chordata; class Mammalia; order Diprotodontia; family Petauridae; genus Petaurus; species Petaurus breviceps. The sequence continues at coordinate 13,947,618 of NW_027185712.1, read as the reverse complement.
CATAGGTATCACCAGATCGGCAAGGGGAAAGGGATACATCACACAAAAAAAGATGGTTAAGAATCTGCCCTAGAGTTGAGAAGACTTGAGTTCAAATGTAACCTCAGACGTGTGATCCTGGGGCAAGACACTTAATTTATGTTTTCCTCAGTTTCCTCATCTGAAAAATGATGAAAATAATGATGTCCACTTCCCAGAGTTGTCATGAGGAACAAGTGAGATAACAATTGAAAAGTACTTAACACAGTGACTGGCACATAGTAAATGCTACATAAAAGTTAGCTATATTATTACCTATTATTTTCCCCAAAGAAAAATGCTCTCAGCCCCAAATTTCATGGGGAATGAAGTCCTAGGAACTTTTCTCCTAGGCTATGCCCCAAAATCCATTCTCTTCCACATGTGCACAAAGTCTAGAGAAGACAGTTGTTCATTAAGCTAGTGGTTTGCATCAGTCTGGAAGGTCCTTCTTTGATTAACTTTTACATTATCTCTCTCTTTGTGCTTAGCTTTTTCTCACTGTCACTGATTTCCCTGTCTCCCTTATTTTCACTGTCTCTAGCTCTCCCTCTGCTTCTCTGTCTATCTTCCTCTACCTCTCTCTCTCTCTCTCTCTGAAAGGAATTGTCTTTTAATGGAAGGAGACTGGAACTGGAAGACCAGAGATCTGGATAATTATTAGCCCCATCTCTGCTGCTAATCAACTGAGTGACCTTTGCTAAATCTCTGGGCTTCAGGTTTTCTTTTTAATCTAGAAAATAAGTTCCCTCCCAGCTCCTGCCTTCTGGGTTTCTTTCATCCTGTTTCTCAGTCTGTGTCGTTCTCTATTTTAGTCATTCCCAATTGGCCACCAGCACTCCCTTGTTTATTCTTTTCCTCTCTGCTTTACCAGAGCAGAAGCAGGGGTCAGAAGGAGTCTAGACTCTGCCAGAGTTCAGGTCAGTAAAGTGTAAGTAGCAGCTGGTTTCAGGGACTGCATGTTGCTCCAAACCTTAGTGCAGCTCCAGATACTGTTTTCCTGACATTGGACACAGGCCTTCATTACTACTGCCTTCATCATAATTAAACTCTCCCTTTAATGAGATACTCAATCTAGACTCCAGGGGCCCCTCAGCCTGAATCATCATCCATGCCTGAAGACTGACCTGCTGAAAGATCTCCCCCCACCCCACTATAACAGACCACCAGCCATCCTCCTCCTTGAAGATTCAGCAAGGCTTCTTCCCTTTGTTCCATCCTACTCCTATCCAAAATACCCCATGTTCAGCACACCTGGGCTTCTGAGTATGAAGGGATATTTTAGAAGTCATTAAAGCAATTCATGGGGTCAGGGAGAGGAGAGGGAGGTGAATCTTGGTAAAGATGGCTGGAGTATTTCTTGCCATTTCAACTTTCACAACATTTCTCTCATCTGTCCCCTTCTTTCTACTCACACATCCACACATTCACTCTTGTTGCAGCCCTTGCTCCCTTTTGTGGACTAATATCTCTCTGCCCCACATCTCTGCCCTCTCTCAACCTTTCTCAACTCGACTGCCAAAGGGATTTTCTTTACTCTTCAGCGTCTAGATTCCTGCCCTCCCCCCCAACGACTTTGCATTTGTTTCGTATATATCTTGCAAATACTAATATATGACTTTGTTATTTCCTCTAATTGAATTTAAGCTCCCTCAGGGCAGGGATTTTTTTTCTCTTCATAATCCTCACTGACCCTCAGTTTCATCATTGCAAAATAAGGGGTCTGGCCTAGAGGGCCTCTAGGGTTCTTTCTAGCCCTGTACCTGTGATCCTTTGACCCTGAGCCTATCACTCTGTACTGAATAAGCATGCACAGCCTCATAAATTCTTGTTTATTGGGGCAGCTGGGTGGCACAGTGAATAGAGCACTGGCCCTGGAGTCAGGAGCACTTGAGTTCAAACCCGGCCTCATACTTACTAGCTATGTGACCTTGGGCCTCCAATTGCTCTGCCTTCTCCCCTCCAAAAAGAAAAAAAAAATCTTGTTTATTGATTGATTGCCAGGTTTTGTGTGGTTTCAGCTAGGGTCAAGCAAAACATTTCAATTCTCTGAGCTTTAGTTTCCTCATCTATAAAATGGGAATAATAATTGCCCTGCTTACCTCCAGAGGGTCTTATGAGGATGCAGCGAGAATACATAGATGGAAGCACTTTGGAAATTATAAAACATTATTTATATATAAGAAGGTATTACTATTACTCAGTGTTCCAATATTCCAAGTGTCTATGATTTCATCTGCAGATCACAAGCCCCTCAGGGTCTAGCATGTTGACTTCATGGAATGAAAAAGACTCAATACTCTTCTCAAAGAGGAAGGAGATAGACATTTTGAAGAGAAAGGAACACTTTGCTCTCCAAAGAATGATGCTGTAAATTCTAAAGCCTTGTCAGATGAGGGATGATCCAATAAAAGTCAGTGGATGGGGTGGCTAGGCAGCACAGTGAATAGAGCACTGGCCCTGGAGTCAGGAGGACCTGAGTTCAAATATGGTCTCAGACACAACACTAGCCATGTGACCTTGGGCAAGTCACTTAGCTACAATTGCCCTGCCTTCCCCTTCCAAAAAGCAAAAAATAAAAAATAAAAGTCAGTGGAAGAGATAAGAAGTGGTAGTTGGTGATTTCCTGAAGAGGGAGACTGAGGTAGCTATTTGGACAAGTACCCTAACAACAATAATAGAGAATCCTTGTCATCCTCCTAACCCATGTATCCAAAAGGTGACAGAGAACCTTCCTAGACTTGGTAAACTGTACAGCTCCTACACGCTTCTGTCAATTCATGTGGGCAGAAATGATATTGCCAGAAACAACCCAGAAGTCATTTCTAAAGATAGCAAAATTTTGGACAAGGAACTGATGACCTTAAGAGTACAGGTGATATTTTCAATAACTGCTGTCCATCAAAAGCAAGGGCTCCATAAGGCAACAGTAGATTTGGGAAATGAATGACCAATTAAGAAGGTGGTATCTGAAAATGAGATTTGTATTTCTGGGCCATGGCTTAAAATATTGGAATTACTAGCTGCTGACCAGGGATGGAGTGTAACTAACAAAGCCTGGTAAGACTGTATTAAAGTCTTGCAACTTTAAATCTATACAGGAAAGGAAAGAGGAAGGAGAAAACTGCTTATAGAAGTAGTTAGCACAAATTCAATGATTTGATGTAGGAAGAAATTATATATAATATAACATTTATATATGTGTTTACATGTGTATTTACATATACATATATGTTTGTACATATAGTATTTATGTGTATATTGACAGGTCATCTCCCCCGCTAGAAAGTGAGTTCCTTGTGGAGAGTGGCACAATGCCTGGCACATATTAAGCCCTTAATAAATCCTTTTTTATTGATTTGATTTTACAGGAGGCAAAAATCATGTGGTGAAATTCAGGAGTAAGAGGTTAGTGTAGTGGAGGACAATGGATGAAGATAACCAAAGGTTGAAATGAGCAGTTTTGTCACTGAGCTTTACTACAGACTACTTGGACAGAAAAAAGGTAATTTCAGCCTTTAAGTTTAGGTAGCGGATCACAGCTCTGGCATAATATAATACTGATATTATTATCAATTATTTTTTTGGCTTTATTTTTTTTTTGGAGTAGGGGAAGGCAGGGCAATTGGGGTAAGTGAGTTGCCCAAGGTCACACGGCTAGTAAGTGTTAAGTGTCTGAGGCCAGATTTGAACTCAGGTCCTTCTGACTCCAGGGCCAGTGCTCTCTTCATTGTACCAACTAGTTGCCCCTATTATCAATTATTTAGACGTGTTGAATTTTGCTTTGTGCCCATAGCAAAATGGTCAGTTAATGTCCTCACTTGCCTTGATGATAATTTCATCTTTCAAAACAGAAATCAATGATGAGAGATCTGATTCTCTTTAACTAGAATGAACTATTGGGGTAGAAATTATGGGAACTTTATGGCTAGGGATTGAGAAGTCACCACTTCATCTTGGAATTTTTTATAGAATAGTCAGACAAGCCTTCTAGATTTGGGGAGAGCAGCCAGAAATAGGACAGATAGGACTATAGTACCTATAAATGAAAAAGCTATAGGGGAAGTCATCCCAGGAGGGAAAGAAAATTTTCAAGAATGTGTTTTCAGAATTTCAGAGAAACAATTCTTGTGAGGGAAAAAAAAGAAGTTTAAAGAGATCATTCTAGCCATGTGACCTTGGACAAGTCACTTAACCCCAACTGCCCTCCAAAAAAATAAAGAGATCATTCTAAATGTACATAGAACTCATTAACCATCTTAAAATTTAAGAAGACATTTGTAGAAAATGGAAGCAAGGGAAGGTAAGAGAAGATGAATACCAAAGTATGGCATGATACTATAAGAAGTTTAAGAGTGCAAAATGAATTGCAGGTGATGGCGACAGGTTTGTTGTTGTTTTTTAATAAAACTATAATAGCAAAAAGAAGAAGAAGAAAGAAGAAAATGGATTGGTGCTTAGGGTAAATACAATGATGATAATGCATGATAGAGAGAAGGAAGAGCTACTCAACTCTCTGTTTTCTCTGCCAAGGAGAAGCATCTTTGTATTGGGTAGGACAGATCAAACCCAAGATCTTTATGGAAACAGCACCAATCTATCAAGCTGCTGTTCATCAGTAGAAGTCACCAAAATTCAGGCGAATTATGTCCCCAGTACTGAAAAGTATTAGCAATTTTTTTTTCACTTACTGGAAAATTTCTAGAACACTTTATTAAAGGGATAGTTAATAAACATCTAGAAAAAGAAACAATAATCACAAAGAGCCATCATGACTTTATCAAAAACATGTCATGCCAGAATGACTATTTCTTTTCTTTGACATTGTTATTAGAGTTGCATATTGGATAAATGCTGTACATAAAGTTTACTTAACTTTTAGCAAATCATTTGCCAAAATCTCTCATGCCATTTTTTTTGTGGAAAAGATAGAGAGAGGTGGGCTAGGACAATAATATATGGTTATGTAGTTTTTGAGTTGTGAATGGCTTGAATGCTCAGACCCCAAGAGTGGTCATTAGTGATTCAAAGTAAACTTAGAAGGAAATCTCTAATATAATGCCCTGAGGATCTTTTCCTGAACTTTTATTGTTTAATGTTTTTATCAGTGTTTTAGATAAAGGCATTGATGGCAAGCTCATCAAATTTTCATATGACACAAAGTTGAGAAGGATGGCTAACAACTTGGAAGTCAGAGTCAGGACCTAAAGATATCTTGGCAGACTTAACCATTAGGTTATGTCTATTAAGATGATTTAAGGCAAATATAATTCTTGGGTACAAAAATCAGCAGTTCACCTGAAAAAATCTGAGGTTCTCACTGAACTCTATATTTGATGTTCTAATAGTATAATATGGTGGCCAATAACCCAGTGTACTCTTAGGCTGCATTAAATGAGGCATAGTGTACAGAATTAGCAAGGTCAGAGTCTTGCTACACTCTTTTCTCGTGAGACCACCTTTGGAGCATTGGGTTGAATTCTGGGCGCCACATTTGAGAAAGAACATTGATAAGGTGGAAACCATGGGCATGGCCAAGAATCTTGAGATCACATCAAATGAGAATCAGTTGGAGAAAAGGGAGAGACTTAATAGGTGTTTTTACATATCTGAATGGCGGACATAGGAAAGGGAGATTGGGCTTGTTCTGCTTGGGTGAAAAGAGACAAATCTAGGCATAAGGTAAGAAAAAAGACTTTTTAACAATTAAAACTATTCAAAACAGGAATGGCCTTCCACAGGAAGCAGTGAGCTCCCCTTAGTGGAAGTTTTCAAGTAAAGGATGTATGGCCATGTCGGATTTGTTGTAGACAGCATTCTTGGTCATGTATCAGGTAGGTGGCTTTGGGATTCCCTCCATCTTTATTCTCCAATTCTGTATGGCTTAGGCTCTAATAACTGAAGGAAATCAAAGAAAAGGCAGATTAGTGGAGGTGGGACCTTGGTAGAACTTTGAAGGATGGTAGGGAACTTATAGGAAGATGAAAGGGATAGAGCCATTTTAAATGGTTGGAAATGCTATGAATAAAGATTTGGAGGGAAGAAGGAACAAATGTGTTCAGGGAGCAGGAAGGAGTCCCTCCTGACTTCAGTGACTCTTGGCTCTGCTACTATATGACCTTGGGTTACTTAACTCTCTGGGCCTCAGTTTTCCCATCTGTGAAATGAAGATGGGTTAGAAAGTCTCTGAGGTTCCTTCTAGCTCTAATTGCTGAGATAAATTAAAGGCTTCCCCTCTCCTTCCTTCTACTCTTCCCTCTACCCCTATATATCACTCAAATGCACAGAAATGAAATGTGTGTTCCAGTTTCTCCATAAGGGCAGAAAAAGTAGCATCCTTGACACCCATCCCCCACACCTTGGTCCTTAAGTTCCTTCTTTATATTCTCTTCTCACTCAATTCCCCCTAACCTATTGGAGTCTGCTGCAGTAGTCAGACCTTGCTTAGAGATCAGAACCCCTTATGGGGACTACTTTTTAATTCTACTACTACATTTTATTCTACTATTTTTTATTCACACTGCTACATGTGACAGCTGAGGAAGGTCCAGAAGAGCTTAATTATAATGATAATTATAACTAGTGTGTATATAATGCTTTGAGGTTCTCAGAGTGCTTTACACATATTGTTATCTCATTTGATCCTTACAATAACCCTGTGAGGTAAATGCTGCAATTATTTCCATTTTATAGATGGTGAAACTGAGGTGGGGAGAGGTTAAATGCCTTACCCAGCATCACAAAACTTGTAATTTTCTGAGTCAAGACCTGAAGACTTACGTCTTCCTTACTCTATTGTGCCACCCAGTTGCCTTTAATTTGTAGATACCGTGTTTCCCCGATAATAAGACACTGTCTTATTAATTTTTTGGAAAGAAAAACACCAGAGGGCTTATTTTCAGGGGAGGGCTTATTTTCAGGGGAGGGCTTATGTTGTCCTGCCTCAGCTCTCCTCCGAGGCACTGCTCTCAATGGCACCAGCAAGCAAATCACTGGGGAAGAACCGGATGACGCGCTTACTGCTGCAGCTCTTATTGGATGCAGCTCGGAGTGCGGCGTGCGTTTCACCTGGGGGGGGTGGGGACGGTGCATACAGAGGGTACCATAATGTAGCGTGTAGCGCAGGGGATCACCTTCACTACAGTAGCAATCTCAATAGGGCTTATTTTCAGGGGAGGGCTTATTTTAGAGGAATCTTACACAGTAAGGGGAGGGCTTATTTTCGGGATAGGTCTTATTATCGGGGAAACACGGTAGAAAGGTCAGATTTGGGGGTGGGGAGCAGGGAGAGGGGGTTTCACTATGGGAAAGGAAAAGAAAAGTTGAGGGATGACTGGATCCTTAGCTCTCATCTCAGGAGAGTATTCTGTGAGCATTACACAGAGTATTCCTGTTCTGTATCTTGGACTAAGTCACTTCTGTTTTCTTATGCTTTCAGTATTTACTAAAGATGGAAGAACAAATTCTGCTCTAAAGCAGACATAATCTTATTATTAAAGTTTTCTAGTCCTAAGGACTGAACAAAGGGATAGGCACTGAAACAGGAGGGATTGTGGTCAGACATAGTGAAGAATTTCCTCACTGTTGGTAGGTCCTGCTGTTAGGGAGCACCCAAGGAAGGCTGTAGGGTTTCTATCCCTGCCCATCATTGGGAAGAGACCATCTCTTCCAGGCAGGTCAAATATATTCAGCTGTCAGGAGGTAGGAGTTTTTAGCTCTTGAATTTTATATATAGCCTTGATTACAATGTTTCAGTGATACTCAGCACAAAGATCTTTCATTTATGATTCTACAATCAATGATTCCCAATCTATGATTTTGTAATCCATGATTCTATGACCTATGATTATATATATATGTATATGTATATATATAAAACTTTGTGACTTGATGTTTACAATTTATGATCCTCTGAGCTATATATCTGTGTCCTGTGATCCATAATCGATGCTATATGATTATATACTGTCTGCCTATGATCCATGATTCTTTAATATATAGCTGAGCAACCTTTGAGACCATGATTTATGGATTTATTTACTACAACCTGTGACTATGATCTATTACTCTCTGATTGATAGATCTGGGCTGTCTAATCTATGGCTCTTTGATCTATGCTTCTGTGATCAATGTATCTGAAATAGGTGATTCTATGATCTCTGTCTATGATATGGAATCTCTGCTATTTCCCCTGCATATCATGCAAAGAGAGACTAGGCTGTCATTTCCAGGTTGATCCCACATCAGCTTGGGAAATGTCAGGCTGTGAACACTAGCCAGAGAGTGATTTGCATGTGTCTCAAAGTGACAAGTGACAGGGGCACCCAAGTCCAGCTAAGAGATGATTAATGGTTTGACGTTGGCCGACAGTGACTGCTGGTGCTGCTGGGCTTGCTCTTCGGTAAACCAGGGAGGTGGCTTCAACAAATGCCACCTGCTGGTGGGCTGTGTGAATTTGGGTGCCTTCCGGCCAAATGTATGGCCTTGCATGGAGGTAGTGTCCTCTGGAGGAAAAGCATAGGACTTGGATTTTAAAATAAAATTTTGGTTTGAGTCTTAACTCTACCATTTCCTATCTAAGTGGCTTTAGGTGAGTTGCGAATCATCTTCTCTGAACTTTAAATTCATCATCTAGAAAATTAAGGGATTGGACTGAATGATTTCTGAGAGCCATCTGTCTCTATCATCCTGTGATTCTGTGGGCTGTGCCTATAGGCTATAGGCCACTGTACTGATACTCCCTCTGATAACACCATAGAGTCTTAGGAAATAGAATCATAGCTTATAGAATCAAAGATCAAAGAAACATCAATTATAGAATCCCAGATGAAATATCTCAATCTAGCCTCCAAACTGTCAAGATAATCCTGGATAACAAAAATCTATTCCATTTGTCCTAGTAATTTCTGAATCATCTCAGAAAGATTGGGATTGGAGAGGAGGAAGCTGAGGGAGACAGGACTGGTCTGAAGTCGGAAAACTGACTATCTCTTATCTTGTCTCAGTATCCCTAGTGCATTGTAGGAAAAAAAAAGCAAACAACCAAAGCAACTGTGATCTTAGGCTGCTTTAAAAGAGGTGTACAGTGTCTAGGACAGAGGGACCTCATCAGACCATCTGGAGTACTGTGTCCGAACACCCTATTTTAGTAAGGACAGTGATAAGCTGGAAGTGCCAAAAGGAAATCAGTAAAGATGGTAAAGAACTTTGTTGTTATTCAGTTGTTTCAGACTCTTTGTGACCCATTTGGGGTTTCCCTGGCAGAGATACTGGAGAAACTTGCTATTTCCTTCTACAACTCATTTTACAGATGAGGGAACTGAGGCAAACAGGGTTAAGTGACTTGCCCAGGGTCACAATGCTAGTAAATATCTGAGACTGGATTTGAACTAAGAAAGAGGAGTCTTTCTGACTCCTAGCCCCATATTTTATCCACTGAGCCACCTAGCTGTCCATTCCATATAAGAGTAAGTTGAAGGAATTGGGGTTCTTTATCTTGGAGAAGACAGAATGTAACATGATAGCTGTCTTCATGTATTTCAGTGGATGCCATGTGGAAGGGAGATATTAGATTTGTTCCGGTTGGCCACAATAGGGAAAGAACTAGGAGTGATGTATAGAAATTGTAAAGAAGAAAACTAAGGCTTGAAATAGGGAAAGACTTCTTAACAAGCAGAACTCTCCCAAAGCACCATGTGTTGCCCCGGGGAAGTAGGGAGATTTCCTCTTACTGGGGAATTTTAAGGAAAGGTTGGATGATTATTTCTCAGGGATACTGTAGGGAAGAATCCTGGCCAGGTTGACCTGGATGGCCTCCCAGGTCACTCACTTCTAGTTGTGAGATTCCATGATTTGTCCCTAGAAAGTGAAGTGACTTGTCTATGTCACACACCTAATTGAAGAATTGGTGGTAGGTGGATAGCCTATATCAAAGTAAAGACAATGCTCCTGAATCTGTAGGGATTCAGTAGATCTCTGAGCCTCTATAGCGGTGGGGATGGACTACACTGAGACATTCATATTCTTACGTGGTCTCTCTTGTGACACATGACATACATTTGTGAAATAGCTATCCAGCCAAAGTGACCAATGTGAGTAACAAAATCCATGAGAATGAAGTCTAATTCTTTACTTTACAGAATGGCTATACTGAGGCCTGAAGAAGTTGCCCAAGACCACTTGACTAGTTAGTTGTAGAGAAAGACACTGCCAGTCCAGAGAGCCTCCAGAGGGAGGGTGATCAGAATGGTGAGGGGTCTGGATACCATGCCACATGAGGATCAGCTGAAGCAATTTGAGAAGGTTAGCCTGTGGAAAAGATGGTAACTGACTTCAAGCATTTGAAAAACAGGGACAAGAAATAAAAGATTGTGTTGCTTGGCTTCAGGTACAGAATGAGGTCTAGTGGATGGAAGTTATGGGGAGGGAAATTTTATATTAATATAAGAAGCTTCTAATAATAACAAATGTCCAATGGTAGAATAGGCTGCTTTATGAGGTAGTAAACTTACTGCCACTGGAAGGATTCAAGGGTGACCACTTGTCAGGAATGTTGTAGAATGGGTTCCAGTATGGGATAGGAGGTTGGATTAGATGACTTCTAAGGTACTTTCCAGCTTGAATTCTGCTAATCTGTTCTCCTACCACACACATGGAGGGGTCACTCAGCCTTAGCTCCATGCTATTGCTGATATCATGCCTCCAACCTGGAATATCTCTTGCCCTTCCTGTCTGTTCGTTGCTTGCTTAAAGATCATGGTCAAAAATATGTCTGGGAAGCCTTCTGATCTTACCTTAATTAATCCTTCCTGAAGCCTGCCTACCAGTGCTTAGCATGAGACTGTATCTTGCTCTTGTTGCTATGTGTTTTAGTAACTGATTTAATGCTGTCTTTTGCTTGTAGGTGCAGTTTCCTCCCAATTAGAGGTAAGCTTCCCAAAGGCAAGGACCTGAGTTCAAATCCAGCCACTAGCTGTGTGACCCAGGGCAAATCACTTAATCTTTGTCTGCCTTGGTTTCCTCAACTATAAAATGGGGATAAAAATTGCACCTACCTCCCAGGGTCATTGTGAGGCTCAAATGAGATAACATTTATAAAGTGCCTGGTACATAGTAGGTGCTGAAGGGTTCCTTTGCCCCTTTCTCTTTACTTCTTTAGTGATTTCAGAATAAGGATTGAGCCCATAGCAGGCGGTCCTTCAATAGCTTCCCTTGCTCTAATCCATCCTTCACACAGTTGTCAGGATAATCTTTATGTGTGACACACAACTTTTCAAAAATGGTCAATGACTCCTTATCGTTATCAATTGATTAGTCATAATCTGAATTGAAAGGGACCTCAGAAGCTATCTAGTCCAAATGTCTCCGGAACAAGAATCCTGGCTGCAACCTACCTGACCCATGACCACCCAACCTTTGTTTGAAGACTGCTGTTGAAGATTAAGCTATTTGCACCCCTCCCCCCCCCCAGTCTGCCCACTTCCCTTTCTACCAGCTTTGTTGGGGAATTTGTCCTTAATCCAAGTCTAAATTCATATCTTCTCCGTTTCCACCCCTCGATCCCAGTACCATCCTGTGGGAGTCATATTGTACCGTAAAATCAGTGAGCAAGACCCAAGTGACAATTTAAAAGTGGACTTTATTAGCCTGCGACTACCAGGGGTAAGAGCCCAAATCAAGCAGCAGCCATCAGGGGTGAGACACTGGGTTTTAAAGGTAAAACCCACAGCTCTACCAGGTCAGTATTTGCATAAGTGGGAAGTTACAGGAGCCAAAATCAGCCATTGGTTAATCACTAGCTCAGGGCCATATATGGGAAGGAACAGGGTGTATGCAGAACTTCCACCTTGGCTTATTTAGCGGTGCAGGTTGCGTGTTTATTTGGTGGGCTAAGCCTGGCGGTTTGCTTCCTTGAAGGAGAGAAAACAAGATGGCTGGTTAGGACAGAATGGCAGGAGGGGAAAGGGATCAGGGGAGCCAGAATGGGGCCAAGTACAACAGTCAGTAGATTTAAATCCCTCTTCCATCTAACATCCTGATAAAACACTTGAAGACCACTGTCAATACTTCCACCTAAGGATTCTCTTCTCCAGACTGAAACTCCCCAGTCCCTTCCATCTCAGCCTAGCATTCAAGGTCCTTGACAATCTGACATTAAGTTATCTCCGGTGACTCTGTCCTTGGGAAAGACTAAGGGAAGAAGGAGGAAGGAGTCCGGGGCTGCCCATACCACCCTCTTCCCGGGAACTCCTTGCCTTCACCTCTAAGGAACCACAATGCATTTCCTTCAAGGTGACTGACATCCCCTCTGAATTTCACACTCTCTTTCTCCCTCCTCTCTCCCCCTTCTTCACTCAGGGTTTTATTTTTGGCCAGGTAATTAGCATCTCTCCTCTCATTAATATTATATTTTAAAAGAAAAGGTATTGGGGAGGGGAAGAGGGGGTTGGGAGGGAGGGGCTTGCATATGCCTGTAATTGTCTCAACAGCCTAAGATCCGGAAGCATTGACAGTTTACTTTAAGTGGCCCAATTAGCATAACAAACGACTCGCCAAAAGTTCTGAAGGCATCGTGTTGATTAATGCAATTTATCTTGCAAACCAGCGGCAGACGGCTGAATGCTGCTAATGATTATTATATACATTTATACACATTATGTACATACTGCCTTTTCTCCAAGGAAACCAGTCTTCCCTCCTTTCTTCCCCCCATTACTCCTCTACTCTGGTTGGCTGCCTTGGCCTCTCATTGGACAGCTACCCCAAACTCCACAACTGGTCCCAAGTCCATCCATGGTCTGCTTGGTCTGTTACGCCCCCTCTCATCCATATTTCCCAATTCTAGTCTAATCTTCAACTCCATGGGCTTCACTTCCAAGAAACTGATTTCCCATGCAAAAAAAAAAAAAAAAAGATCTACCTCCATCTACACCACGAAGTAGGCACGAAGAAGCAGCATTCACCCACTTCTGCCATTGCCCACCATCTCCTGCCATCCCCCCAAAATGACCCAAAGAGTAAGGGGGAGTATAAAGAGTACAGCAATAGCTCCCAGTTGGTGTTTCATGGATCACAGAATGTCTCCCCCATAACTCTACTACCATGTAAGTAGTATCTCTATTTTACAGGGGAGAGAAGGGGCAATATATCATCACAATGCCAGCAAATGTTGGAACTTGTATTTCATTCAACCCAGTTCTGAGTCCCAAATCCAGGGATATTCCTATCATATCACACTGCCTTTTGGAACTACGTATATTGTCTGGATGAATATCATTGGATTAATAGTATAGTGTATTTTTTTTTTAACAATAAAGTGCCACAAACAGCTTTGAAAAACTGAACTACTCTGATCAGTGTAATGATCAGTCTTGATTCTAGAGAACTAGTGATGAAAATTTTGCCCACCTCCTGGCAGGAAAAGGATAGATCCAAAATATAGAATAAAACATGTAGTTTTGGGTTATGGTCAATGAGGGAATTTGTTTTGTTTGACTATGTATTTTTGTTTAAGGGTTTTTAGTTTTATTTCCTTTTTCAATGAAGGTTGGAGAGAGAGAAAAAAATTTTAATTGAAAAAAAATTTTTTTAATGCAATCTTCCCTTCACCTATTATCAGATACAATATTCAATCAACCTTCATCTAGGTGGACCTGAAGTCAGGAAGATCTGAGTTCAAATTTGGCCTTGGACACTTACTAGATTATGACCTTAGACAGGTCACTTAACCTATCTGCCTCAGTTTTTTCAACTGTAAAATGGAGACTAATGGCACCCATCTCCCAGGGTTGTGCTGGGGATCAAATGAGATAATGCCATTGGTAAAGAGCTTTGCAAACCTTGAATACTATATAAATAATCAACAATTATTTTTTACTGATTTGTGAAGAAATCTTTGCTAATGAAGTACCCAATCCCACAATCAAGCAACTAAAATCAACCTATTCTGGTTCCAGGCATAGTCCAAGGTAAGAGACACCAAAGTCAAGTGTCAACAACCAGGAAACAAAGCAGGACGACTGCCTTGGAGACAAAAAAAAATGTCACGGTCAGGATTCATGGAGAGGAGAGACTGAGGCACAGGCCTTGGATGAAGCACCGCAGGTATGTATGACTTCAAGTAAACTGAACAGCTCACTCCCCAGAGGAGAGCCCTTGAGACCCTTAATTCTATAATTTCCTTTCCTTGGCTTGAAAGTTAACCCAGACTGCCTGCTCCTTAAGCCAATCCTGGAACATGGACTGATCACTGACAGGATTAGTCGTGTGATAAGTGGGGATGGATACAGAGACCATGGGCTTACTCTCAGGGAACTTACATTCTATTCAGGAAGACAGGCTATCTGTCTGTCTATCCACTGCTGCCTCCCATGAGGCAGGATTGCCAAGTGAACAGAGAGTGTGCTTGGGAGTCGGGAGTCTCTGACCACTCATCCTCCTAGGGCTCCCAGAAGGTCTCCATGATACAAAATTACAGAGCAGGATTGTATCAGCTTTGGTAGAGGTTTCCTTACCCCTATGTTTCCAAATATGATAAAAATTTCATTAGTATAGAGAACTCCAGGTGAGGAAACTCCTATTGATTATAGGATGGCTCCCTCTCTGTAATTCAGCCTCTCATATATGTGTGTATAATGCTACTAAATCATACTAATAGCACTTATGTAATGCTTTAATGTTTGCAAAGTCCTTTAAAAACAGTATCTTATTTAGTTCTTATAACAATTCAGGGAGGTAGATGCTGTTATTATCCCCATTGTACAGTTGAGGAAACTGAAGCAGATGGAGGTTAAGTGACTTGTCTAGGGTCACACAGCAAGTGATGGATGCTGAATTTGAATTCAGGTCTTCCTGACCCCCAAGTCCAGTGCTCTATCCACTGCATCACATAGCTCAATGCATGTGCATATATTTATATGCACACACACACACATATATACATAAAAGAGAATTTACATACAAACTGTATATGATGAGTTCAGTTTGTGATGGTTTGGGAAGGTTTCACAGAAAAATAAATACTTGAGCTGTACCTTAAAACATGAGGAGGCCTTCCCTAGAGGGGCAAGCTCAGTGTAATGCAGTGTTGTTTTTGGAATTCTGAGAGCCCTGGATGCGAATTCTGCTTCTAACACTTTACAAGTTGGGTGACAAAGGGAAAGTCACTTAATCTCTCTGATTTTCATTTCCTCATCTTAAAATAGGGGTAATCATAATGCTTACAATACCTCACTGGGCTACTGGGAGGACTAAATGAGATGCTTTATGTGCTTTACAAACTTTGAAGTGCAATAAAATGTCAGCTACTATTTGAAGGACTGAGAAGGGAAGAAAGGCATGCTAGGCTGGAGAATGGGGCAAGTAAAGGTGAAAACATGGAGCTCACATTCAGCAACTGTGAATAGACTGTCTTGGCTAAAGGGAAAGACTGGAAGAAGTATAATAAAAGAAATTTCAGTATGAGTTGGTGACCAATTGAGAGAGAAAGAAGGGTCAAGGATGGTGCTTTGAGCCTACAAGCATGGTGGCACCATAGATAAAATCAGAAAGGAAAACGAGCTGGATTTCAGGAGACAAATAATGGATTAGCTTTAGACTTGATGGACTTGCAGGTGGAGATGTCTTGGATACATAAGGCTGGAGTTTTGCAGAAGGGTCAGATCTAGTGAGACCCAATGCCTTAGGGCTAAACATCAAAGTATAGAAAATGTAGTGTGAGTGACAGGGAGGGGACAGGCATTCAATGAGTGGTGTGAGTTTTTTAGGGGGAAAAAGTATGGTGCTGGAGAAGTCAGAGAATTGACTTTACTAGTAATGTACTGTGCTACCTTGGGCAAGTCATTGAACATCCCTCGGCTTCAGTTTCCTCATATGTAAAATTAAAAGTTTGGAAGTTGTCATAGCAGCAACACCTACTCTAGGTATAGCGTAACCTAGGCTAGCCTCCCCCTAAAAAGGCAATAAAACTATCCTCAAGACTTAAATGGTTCATTGAACTAAAGTTTGAATTACTGATGTGGCTTCTTCCTTGGTTCCTAAGTAAAAAATCCCAAGTCACTAGGAGTCTGGGCTCCTCAGGTCTGACAAATCCTTTTTCACTAGGAACACCACTATGGCAAATTAAGGGGCAAAGAAATTGTGCCCAACTGAATCGACACTGTATCCTTGCTGAATAACCTTTCCAAGACATTGTCTAAAAACCCCCTCTTTTCTTAAATGTTATATGGTCTATGAGTGTCTCATTTCATTCCACTTCTGACACCTGAACAAGACCGGCCTGAGTCAGGCTTGGCCCCAAATAGACTAGATTACCTCTGTGGGCTCTTTCAAATTGAATAATTCTGTGATTCTAATTATTTTCCAACATATCCACTTGAAAGAGAGCCTTGGCAGAACCAGATGATGCCAAGGAGAGGTCAGAATGAGGGAGAAGGCTATTTGAATGAATAAAGGAATGGAGAAGTTTCTGTGATTTCATAAATGTGTGGGCAACTCCTTTGTGACTTAGTAGATAAAACCTAGGGAACTGTCTGCTGTTTAGAGAAATCAAGTGACCTGTTTGGGGGTCACAGAGCTAAGCAAAGAGTTAGGATTTGAACCAAGGTCTTCCTGTCTCTAAGCCCAAGACTCTGCATTTCCCCAATGCTGAACATAGAAGACTCTTTTCTGTGGAATACATTTTTAGCTCATCTGCAAATGGAAGCTTAAACATTTGATAAGTTGGTTAAAAGATAATGTTCTCAATAAACACAGGCTCCTTTTGTTAACTTTATTCTGCTAGGGTTGCAACGACCTCCATCCTAAATTAGTGAGATCTATAGGAATGAGGCTGGCCTTATGTATTACTGCTTAGTTTTAAGTCTTAAATCTGTCTCTTTCTCTCCTCACAACCTCATTCTCATAATCTCCCAACCTGAAGAAATAGCAATTTATAGACTCGGGTGTAGGGGTGGAATGAGGTGGAGAAACCTCTAAGAGCAATCAATTAACAAACATTTATTAAGGATTTATTTTGTGCCCAGAATGGCAAGTAGGTGGTGCAGTGCATAGAGCGCTAGGCCTGGGGTCAGGAAGACTCATGTTCATGAGTTAAAATCTAGTCTCAGACACTTATTTGCTGTGTGACCCTGGCCAAGTTACTTAACCCAGTTTGCCTCAGTTTCCTTATCTGTAAAATGAGCTCGAGAAGGAAATGGTAAACCACTCTAGTATCTTTGCCAAGAAAACCCCAAACAGGGTCATGAAGAGTCAGACATGACTGAAATGACTGAACAATGTGCCAAGTGCTGTGCTAAATGCCTGAGCTGTGAGAGACGTGTGTGAAAAGAGACCCTAGCCCTCTTTTGTCCTCTGTTCCTCTCATATGAAGTTTGTGATTGGGGTTTGGGAGTTTGCCAAATGCTTGTCTCTGCTACTTGGATCATTTCTGCAATTCGAGTTTGTGGTGGGTGCCAAGAAAACAGCATTCAGGCCCCAGTGAGAATTCGACCTGAGAGAGATGTCTTCAAGAAAGCAGCATTTTGTTTTTCTGACAGTTCTTTTCCCAGCTGGGCTACACAGTGGGCTACACTTCATGAAGGTGTGTATGGTCGTAACTGTGTATATCTGTGGAATTATGTGATTGGGCATATGTCTGAGTGTATGGAACTTCTGTACCTAAGTTTGTATCTGTGATTCATAGAATTAGAGCTGGATAGACCTTAAAGTTCACCTCATCCAATTATATCATTTTTCAGTTGAGTTGAAACTGAGGTTCATCAAGATTAAGTGACTCGCCCAAGATTCAACAAGTAATAATAATCATAATAATTTTTGTTTATTCATTTTTCACTCATGTCCCATTCTTTATGACCCCATTTGGGGTTTTCTTGGCAGAGGTACTGGACTGGTTTGCCTTTTTCTTCTCCAGCTCATTTCCTTTTCCTTTCTTCCTTTCCCTTCCTTCCTTCCTTCCTTCCTTTCTTCCTTCCTTCCTTTCTTTCTTTCTCTCTCTCTCTCTCTCTCTCTCTCTCTCTCTCTCTCTCTCCACATGAAGAAACTGAGGGAAAAAAGGGTTAAGTGACTTGCCCAAGGTCACACAGCTAGTTAAGTGTCTGAGGTTATATTTGAACTCAGGAAGAGGAGTCTTCCCGACTCCAGGCCTGGTGCTCTATGCACTATGGTGCCACCTAGCTGCCCAATCATAATGATGATGACTTACACATATAGCTCAAGGTTTGCAAAACACTTTACAACTTTATTTTATTTGATCTTCACAATGCATTTGTGGAGAAAATGCTACTACTATTCTTACTTTATGTATGAGGAAACTGAGGCTCAGAAATTTTAAATAACTAGCATAGAGTTAAAAAGCTAGTAAGGGTTTGAGATAGGAATTTAATTCAGATCTTAGCTTCAAATCCAGCTGTCTATGCAACCAGGTTACAAAGTAGTTCCTCTGACTTAAAATTTCAGCACTTTTCCCATTATGCAGAGATGCAGATTTCCGAGCTTATGTTTCTACATAAGAATGTATATGTGAACATTTTTGTGCCTCTGAGTGTGCATGTATGTAGGTAATGTATGTGTGAGTCCCTCTAGAGCTGTCTGTGTGTATCTGATTATCTCTCTATGTGAGAACATGTTATTATGTACAGGAGTCTGCCTGTCCCTATGAGTATGCGTGCATGCGTGTATGTGTGTGCATGTGTGTGTGTTTATGTGTGTATATTAGGGCAGGTAGATGGTGCAGCGGATAGAGCACAGAGTCTGGAGTCAGGAAGACCTGAGTTCAAATTTGGCCTCAGACCCTAGCTGTGCGACCTGGGCTAGTGACTTAACCCTTTTTTCCTCAGTTTCCTTAGCTGTAAATAAAATGCGAAATGACAAACCACTCCAGTATCTCTGCCAAAAAACCTCCATGATCATGAAGAATCAGACACAACTGAAAATGACCAACATGTGTCTATATGTGTCCTATGAGACTGAACGCAAATTCCTTTGTAGTACGGATTGTTTCATTCATTATATTTGTATCCCCAGCAACCTGCACAGCACTGGGCATAAGGTAGGTGCTTAATAAATGCTTGCTGATTAATTATTTGATAAATTAGAACTCATACACAAGAGGAGGACGGGGGATGGTGATGATATATATACTATCATGTGAAGATTTGGTCTTAGTGGACACATCTCAAATGATCAGACTGGAGTGGGGTTAATTTAGGAAAGCATCCTGGGAGGTGACTTTTGAGGCCTCCTTGGGCTTGTTTTGGCCAGATTGAGCCAAGTTCAACCCCCTTTCTTTGTCCTGGGGCAGGAGAAGCAGGCTGGAGAAAAGGAATGGCATCCCATCAGGAGTGTGCCTCCTCTCAACAGGACCTGCTCCCTCTGTATGACAAGCATCATAACTGAAAATAGTTTGGGTTCAAGCAGGAGCTGGCTGAGCAGCTGGGGAAGTGCTGGAGAGGGCTGCCATGCAGGATGGCTTGATGGTCTCTACTGCCATTTACAAAGCAGATACAGAACTGAAAGCACTGCTCAAAGTGGTATGTTAATGTCAGCTATTATTATTTTAGCTCTAAGATGCTATGATTTTCCTTCTGGTCTCATTACTACTCTGCCAAACTTACTGCTCATTTTAGCAGCCCATCATTCATAGAATTAGACCTGGAAGGGATGTCGGGGCCATCTAGTCCAGAGACTAAACCAAGACCCAGGAAGCCTCTGCCAAGGTCACATGGGTAGTAAGCATAAGAGGTAAGATTTGAGCCCAGGTCTTCCTCTTATTCCCCAATTCCTGAGCCAGTGCTTTCTTTCTTTCCTTCCTTCTTTCTTTCTTTTCTCTCTTCTTTTCTTTCTCTTTCCTTCTTTCTTTCTCTCCCCCCTTCCTTCTTTCTCTCTTTCTCTTTCCTTCTTTCTCTCTCTCCTTTCTTTCTTTCTCTTTCCTTCCTTCCTTCCTTCCTTCCTTCCTTCCTTCCTTCCTTCCTTC
>NW_027185712.1:13887437-13927621 GCF_028583685.1 Petaurus breviceps papuanus | reverse complement strand
TTCCTTCCTTCCTTCCTTCCTTCCTTCCTTCCTTCCTTCCTTCCTTCTTCCCTTCCTTCCTTTCCTTCTTTCTTTCCTTCTTTCTTTTTCTTTCTTTCCTCCTTTCTTCCTTTTCTTTCTCTTTTTTCATTCCCTTCTTCTCTTTCTTTTCCTTCCTTCCTATTTCTCTCTTTCCTTCTTTTCCTTCCTGTTTCTCTTTCCCTCTCTCTCTCTCTTCATTCATTTATTTTATAATACCAATGAAAAACATATGGAATCAATGACCACATAAGTCAAACCAACTTGGTATTCAGAACTGGAAAGGGCCCCATGAGCCATCTAGTCCAACCACCTCATTTAAGGAAATTTAGGCCTAGAAAAAGTAAGTGACTTGCCCAAGGTCATACAGGTAGTAAGAAAAAGTAATAGTAAGAGAAAAACAAGAAAAATGATAACAATTTGAATATAGATACTTGGATTCCAAATGTAGTGCCCTTCCCACTCTATACATTTACTTTTGAATTGACTTTTATTAGAGACAAGTCATTTGCATTTAGGATTTTAAACAGGGAATGACTAGGTGGTACAGTGGATAGAACATATATGTTTTATGTATTACGTATGATTTTCTTTCTTCTTTTTCCCCCCAATGGAAGGTGATATTGGAAAGAGAAAATAAATGCTTGTTAATTGAAAAAATTAAAATGTACATAATTCCTCTAGGCCTCAGTTTCCTTAAATGACAACTTATGAGAGAACTGATTCCCTACATTTTTTGCCTGTAGCTCTTGACCTTACAAAAACAATAGACTGAAAAAAGAGAAAGAACATTGGCTCAGGAGTGAGAGAAGGACTGGGGTTCAAATTCCACCTCTTTCATTTACTTGCTACCTCTGTGACCTTTCTAAGTCAGGGAGATCTATACTTTAAGAGGACTCTGGAGAGGAAAATACTCAAACCAAAGGAAGAAAATTCTGATGGAGAAAATGAAGGCCCTGTGGCAGGCTGATGGAAAGCTATTTTTTGAATGGGGGACACCTTCCCAATGTCCCTCCTATTGCCCCCATATAGGTAGCCCCTGACTTTGTCTACATAGCTTTCAATGGGTGGATTTCAAGAATCCCGTTCCCTCCCTGCCTCCCACAGCGCATAAGCAAAGAGGGCAGAGGTAGAGATTCACCTGGTGCGTTCTGGGAACAGTGTTATCAGCCTAAATGAAGAAAAGGATTATGGAGGGGAACAGTTACAATTTTGCAAAGTACCCTATGAGCATCACACTATTTGATCCTCAAAGCAACCCTGTGAGGTAGGTGTTATTATTATCCCCGTTTATTTTATTTTATTTTTTGCCTTTTGGAGGGGGAAAGGCAGGGCAATTGGGGTTAAGTGACTTGATTAAAGTCACACAGCTAGTAAGTGAATTATCCCCATTTTAAAGAGAAGAAATTGAGACTCAGAGAGATGAGATGATGTGCCCAGGTTCATACAGTTAGTGAGTGTCTGAGTTGGGATTTGAAAACAAGTCTTCTTGACTTCAATCAAGTCTGCTTCCTCCACACTTTGGGAATGTCAGGGGACAGTCGGGACTACACTGTGGATGGCCTTTATTAGTCTGAGTAGTTGGTGCTTTGTTTGTGGGCTATGATGACTCACTGGAGGTTTTGGAGCAGATGGGAGAATCCCACAGAAAAAGGACTTTGGAAGATTAACCTGGTGGTGGTACACAGAATGGCTCAGAGGAGAGAGTAAAACCTTGGCTTTACTCAAGGGTAAAGGAAGGACTTGGCCAGAGCCCTCCACCAAGCAAGCCTTCTGACCTCTCTACTGCCCTGCTCCTTCTCCTTGACCCCCAAGGGACCAGGAAAGATTTTCAATTAGGTGTCCAATTAGTAGGGTGTCTGCTATACCATTTCTGCCGGAAGACATCTCTGTTGTGATTTGTTTGTTCCAAAGGCACCACTCATAGTCACACCAAATGGCATTTAAATGTTAATCGAGTCAGGGTGCAGCAAGCGCCTGCCAATCAAGCCCCCCATGGAAGGTCAAGGTTCCTGTCTTAGAGGAGGCAGCCATGGTAATTTGGAATTTACAATTCTTGCCCCATCCTGGGGCTTGCAAATGTCCCTCTCTGCTCTGGCCTGGCAGGCTCATTTGAATGAGTGCAGCATCCTAGGATGAGAATGAGGGTGTCCCAGGCCACAGAAAGATTGGCTGGTCAGACCCATGTCCACGGAGGGGAATAAAAAGTCCATTGTATTCCAGGACCCTTCAGTGTCCTTCAGTCTGTCTCCTTGCAGAGACCCCTTGGGAAACTAACACATGTCCACAAGAAATCACTGGGGCAGGAAAAAGATTTGTGGCTAATATAGAATCTTTGCTGAGTGTGGATTTTGCCTGAGATGAAGCTCTTGCCCTTCTTGTGTGCCATTTTTTTTTTTTTTGCCTTTCTGTTTGTTTCCGTGTCTCTCTGTTTCTCCATGTCTGTGTTTCTGCCTCTGTCTTTCTTTGCCACTGCCTCTTTTGCTCTGTGTCTTTTCTCCTATCTCTTTATATCTCTGCATCTCTCTTCTGCTTTAAGACCTTGAAGGTGGGAGAGCCCGCAGCTCCCTGAGGCAGCCCATTCCACTTTGGGATGGTTCTAATTATCAGGAAGTTTTCCCTCTAAGAAAAAAATGACCTCTCTGAAACTTTAGCCCATTGTACCTAATTCTGCCCCGTGAATGATTACCTAAGGATTCCAGATAACTGAGGATTTTACTGTATTAAACCTTGCATCGGTTACTGAGTCTTTAAGGTAAACGGATGTTGGCTCAGGAATTTGCTAATTGTTCTTCTCTCCTATAAATGTGAGACCACGAGAGGGACGGCATTTGCTATAATACATACCAAAAAGTATTTATCTCTCTTGATGTACTTTCATTGCTACATGACTTATGAGAATTCAGTTCATGTGTGCCTCATAATGAATATAACCATTGGGAATATCTTGAGCCATCTGCATATCCAGGCCATCGAATCCAGCCCATACCTGACCAAAGTCTACTTTAAGACATTCCCTGCAAGCTCTTAGCTGGGCTCCACTTCCAGTACTGGGAGCCAACTACCTCCCAAGACAGCCCATTCCACCTTTGGGTAGCTCTCATCATTAGGAAGATTTTTCTTACTTTGAGCTGAAATCTGCTTCTTTGCAGCTTCCACTCATTGTTCTTAGTTCTGCCTTCTGGGGCCAAGCAGAACGAGCTAATCCCTCTTCCACATGACAGCCCTTAAAAGACTTGTTTCCCAGGAAACCCGGGATCTAAAGTCAAGGGTCAAGATGGCAAAAACAAAAATCAATGCCCATGCCAATTTTGGCTGATTGCAATTTGGGGAGTCACAGAGCCTCCTTTGCCCAGCTAGACGGGGGAAAGTCTCACCATTTAGGTGCTCTGGGCTCCCATTTGGATTTTTGTCTCTGCTCACAGGTTGCAATGTTTCTCTTTCATTTTTTTTTTTAAAGCAATGGGGGTTAAGTAACTTGCTCAAGGTTACACGGCCAGTTATTTCTGGGTGTGGCGCTGAGTATCTGAGCCCTGATTTGATCCAGGTCATCCCGCCACTGGAGACAGTGCTCTTACTCGCTGAGCCACCTGGCCGCCCCTAAGCAATTGGGGTTAACTTGCTCAAGGTTACACAGCCAGGTGTTTCTGGGTGGGTGCTAAGTGTCTGAGCCCGGGATTTGATCTCCAGGTCTTCTCAACACTGGAGCCGGTGCTCTTACTCGCTGTGCTACCTGGCCTCCCCTCTCCTTCATTTTTGAAGAGGATAACCTGTCTCTGCTATAATCTGTAAGGAGGACCCAGATGTTGGGATTGCGCCTTAAGAGTTCTGCTCTTAGGATGAGAGACAGGCTTCCCAAACCATCAATGCATGCTCAGAACGGGCCTCAGTCATTCTCTGGTGACCAGTATCTCTTAGATCTCACTCTCACTGGCATTTCCTTATGGAAATGTCTCAAGAGTCTCAGATCAAACTTATGTACAACTCTATTATCTATCCTCTTTGTGTGTTTTCTGTGGGAGAAATTTTACACCCAGGTTGTAAACTGCCCTGTCTCTTTCCCCATCTCCAGCATTCTCAGTGTAAGCTGAAGCAAAGAAAGATTGGTGGGATTTATATGAGCAAAGAGGAGAAGGAAGTCATTTAAGGCAGGGAAAATGAAATAAAGGGGGGATAAAAGAAAGAACATGCTATGTTTGGGAAACGAGGGAGAGACCAACCTAACTGGATTGGATGGTGTTTGTTGAGAGAGAATGGGAGATAAATGCAGCAAAACCAGACTATGGAGTGCCTTATGACAAGCTAAAGAGCTTGTGTTTTAAGGCATATTCAATAGGGAGCCATTGTGGATTCTTGGACAGTAGAGTAACATGATGAAAGGGAGACATTTGGATTAACTACTGGTTTAAATTAATGGTTAGCACCACAAAAGTCATCCAAAAAATGAGTCTACTACATTTGCAATAGACCCTTAGCAGATCCTGAGCTGTCCCAGCCCTAGAAGGCAGGTGAGAGGGAGGGAGGAGTTAACTTGAATGGGCCAGTTCTGAGAATGCACTTGTACACCATCGTATTGACTCTGGGGTCAGGTCTCTGGCTCACTCGCTACTTCTGTAATTTTGCAGAAAGCCACACAATACCTGACCTTTGCATAGGACCAGCTCCCGGTCTCCCTGCCCCCACCAGGCAGCAGTGAACTTGTGTATAATTAAACACTCGGGTCTCCCCTGTAGCCTGGCCTTCTCTCTCTCTATCCCTTGACCTTTGAGACTGAATCCCAGTGGGAACAGGCAGGCCAGGAAATAGGAATGTAACACAATGTGTGAGGGCATGTATAAAGAAATTAAAAACACATCCCTTCTGCCATCCCCTTCTCCTCTCCTCCTCCCCCACTGCCAATCCCTAGTACCAATGGAGCTCAAATAGAAATAGCAGACAGATTACTTCCTGGTTTGCCTTCCTCTTTACCTCCAGGTGACCAGTGCCCCAACTTCTCTTCTTCTGTCTACCTCCCTTCTAGGCTAACTGGCTATTTGGCAGTCCTGCCCATCCTTTTCTGGGGGAACGTCTTGGATGTTAGGAGGAAGTGTCAGGAGGTGGGATCTTGTCCTGTGCAACTTCCTCCATCACCTGACGAACCTAAGGATGGGTGGGTAACACTGCCCCATGGCAGCAACTCTCTCTGAAGGGGAAGATGAAGTTAGGGTGGGTGAAATTTCCATTTCATCCCTGATGCTTTACTAATAATAATTCATATTCATATGGGACCTTATAAAATACTGTACATTCCTCATCTAATTTGATTATTATAATAGCCCTGTGAAGTAGGAAGGAAAAAGCATCATTATCTCTATTTTAAAGACAAGACAACTAAGAACCAGAGAGGTTAATCAGCTTGGCTGAAGTAACACTTCTGAAGTCTGACTGAAGTCAGGAGAAGAGTCAAAGGGAATGTCCTGATTCCTAGTCTGGTGATCTTTTCCTGTAACCCACGGTGCCTCTCTTTGGGTTTAATTAGAAGGGTTTTGGAAAGGCTTCCTGCCCCCTTCCCTCCCAAATGTCCCCTCTCCCATGTATCATGGTGTCTGAAATTCCACCATTAGAGATTACTTTCTGATAGCTAGAGCATCATTCTCTTCAATTCCTTCTTTCAAAATAGAAACCTTCCCTGGGGAAGTAAGCATACTAACTGAATCATAACTCCGTGTGAATGGAAGTTGATCACCATGGTGGAGGGACTCCAAAGCAGGTCAGATAATCTGGGGAAATTTATCCTCAAGAAGAGAGGACTTATGGGAATATGATCATTGTTTTAAAATTATTTCAAGGGTTGTTACTTTCAAGAAAGATGTGTGTGGTTCTGAGGGACAAAATTAGGACTGATGGGCTAGAGTTATGGAGGTGGGGGAGATTTCAGATGAATAAAGAAAACATTTCTAATTGTAAGAGTTTTCTAACAATAGACTGCTTCCTGAGCTAGTGAGTTGCCTGTCACTGAAGAGATTGAACTTGAGGCTGTATTACCACCTGTCAGGGATGCTATTAAGAGTATTCCTATAGTCACTAGGTGGTTGGGTTAGATGCCCCTTCCTTTCCCTTCTAGCTCTAAGATTCTATGACCCTGAGCATTTATCAAACTCTTTGCTCCCTAACAAGAGGGTTCTGGCATCACGATGGCACGGGATGTCTGGAGATAAAGCTGGGAAGGGATAGAGAGAAGGCACACACACCAGAGGTAAACTTTTGCAGAATTCCTCATTTTCTCAATTTGTTCTAACCCTGGCAGTTAGTATTCTGAACACATTTACCTGGAAGTTTGCAATAAATGCTTGTTAATTTGTATTGAATTGTGTCGTTAAAATGGGGCTGGGATTGTCAACAATTTGACTTACATGGCATGTTTAGGAACATGGCCCCTGTGCTGTGGAAGCCTTGGATCTGACTCAGTAGCCAGCACACTGACTTCACGGTAGAAAGTGGTAAAGTGGAAAGAGCTCAGGGTTTAGAGCTACACAACCTGGGTTTGAGTCCAAGCTCTACTGCTTAGTAGCTGAGTGACCTTGAGCAAGGCTCTTCACCACTCTGGTTTCTGTTTCCTCATTTGTAAAATGAAGGGGTTGGATATCGAAGGACCCTTTCAGCTCCTAAATTCAAAGATGGTGATGATGGTGATTCTTCCTTCATACAAAGTTGGACTTAGCCCTGTCTTGCCTTACTCATATCCCCAAAGTCGTCCTGAAGTCCTGAGATGCTTCTCTCTACACCCACCGTACTCTCTGTGTGGCCATACTTTTGTTTCTCATTCACCAGGCATTTACTGAAGTTTCCTAGGTGCCTAGTCTTGTGCTTAACTCTGTTTTTGCAGTTGGGAAGGACATTTTTTGGTAGACAATACCCACACAAGTTCTGTGAACCAGGGAACAGAGAACGAGCACTATGTTATGAGGTGTTGGAGAAGGCAGTTGATACTAAATTATGAGAAGATTAGAGAGACCTACAGGGACTGGAGTAGTAAGAGAAAGCTTTGGGAGGAGAAAGATATTGAGCAGAACTTTGAAAGAAGGTCAGAGAAAACCTAGGAATTGTGTGGATAGGCCTTTCAGGTGAGAAAGGTGAGAATGGACATGGTGTATCAGTGAGACCAACCTGATTGAACTTGAGAAGTTGTGTAGGAAGGCAGAAGAGATAAGCTTGGAAAGGTACCACAGGCTGGTACCATGCACTGGAGATCCTTGAATGCCAGGCTAAGGAGGTGGGTCTTGATCCTTTTGGCACTGGGGAAACCTTGAAGGTTCATGAACATGAGGAAGTGTGGAGATGGGGGTGGTGACATGATGGAAGCCTTTTTTATTGTGCTGGGCTCACGGTGAGGAAACGAACAGGGCATCCAAAGCCTGCCTTGTTTCCTTCTCCCCCATTCTAGGGACGGGGGGAGGGGAAGGAGGAAAAATGTAAATCAAATCATCGGGACTGTTTAAAAAAAAGAGAGAGCGCACAAGTGACATTTGGAGCCGTAATACCTTAAAGTCAATATCATTACCTCTGATATTTACTGTAGGCTCCATGGCGCCGATGAAATGGGAAAGTTCATCCATCTTCCCATGCACACTCCAACACTGCCGAGAGCTCTTTCCCCCCTTCCTTCTCCCTCTCTACCACTGTGCAACTTAATTGTTTGCTCCTGTTAACTGGCCGGAGACTTGCCCCGATCTCCAAGTATTTCAGTGAAAGAGAAGGAGAGGGAGTTTCAGTGAGGGAGAAAGAGGGGCAAGAGCAAGGAAGAAAATCATGCAGGAGTAGGGTCATCTAATGAGTAGTTTCTTGGGTCTTCAAGATCAGAAATCTGGGTTCTAGTCCCTGTCAACACAGATTTACTGTATGTCCCTCAAGGAGTCAATGAGCCATTCTGAACTTCAGCTGTTGTTTCCCCTTTTATATGGAGACAGCCTTGTGGGTCTCAAGAGGTTCAAAGTCCTATTGGATCTCAGTTTCTTCATCTGTAAAATGAGGAAGTTGGCCTAATGTCCTTTCTAGTTCCAAATAATATGATTCTCTGATTATTCGTTCATTTACTCCTTCACCAAGCACATGCTGAGCACCATTTTTTGTACCCAACCATGTGGGAGAGAGGAAAGAAGAAAATAGGTCTGACAAAGTCCCAACCTACCCTTTTGACCTTATCTTCCCCTCTTCTCTATTGTCCTCTGCTATAGATGGGCTAGTATATTCACACTACTGGGGGTACATCCTGCCCATTGATAGTTGGGTGATTTTGAGTCAGTCACTAGACCTTATTGAATATCAGATTTTTTAATGGTCAAATGGGGCAGATGCTAACTACCTACCACAAAAATGGGTTATGAAGAAGGCATGTTGAACACTGTTGGATAAAGGTGAGATGTCATGGCCATTATTCTTAACTCTGTCTTTGTTCACACAGCTCTCTACCCTGTTCCACTTCACTTTTTGTCTCCACAAAGTGCTCTCCCATCTAAAGCCTACCCATTCTGGAATGGCCACATGAAACTCTCTCCTTCTGTGATGCTTTCCCTGAATTCTCCAACTTACACAGCTTAACTTGGCCTTCAAACTCTTATAGCACTTAGAGTCTGAAGTGCAGTCTAACACAATCATAAAGGTCAGGAAGAAAGTGTGCCAGACTAGATACCAGAACATCTCTGTACAATGACTGGCTCTGCCTCCAACTAGCTGTGTGACTTCAAATAAATCACCTTACTTCTCAGACTCATTTTCCTCATCTGTAAAATGGGAAAAACATTCCATGCATTAGCTCCCTCGGAGGGGTTGTGATGAAAATACTTTGTAAACTCTAAAGTGCTACAAAATGTGAGTTGTTTTTGTTGTTATTGTTGACCAGATAGTATTCTGTATTATTCTGCGAAAACGATTTTCCTACAGCACTGGTCTGACCATGGAACTCTCCTACTCAATAAACTACAAAGGCTCCCTATTACCTTTAGGAACAAATATAAACTCCTCTGGTTGGCATTTTGAAGCCCTTGACAACCTGGCCCCAACCTGCTTTTCCAGAAATTACACATTATTTTCCTCCATACATTTTGGTCCAATCAATCTAACCTTCTTACTATTCCTCATCCATGATACTCCCTTTCCCATTTACTCAACTTAAAGTGGGCATCCCTCCTGTCTCGAATACATTTGTCCCTCACCTCTGCCCCTGGGAAGCCCTACTTTCCTTTAAGACTCAGCTCAAGAGCCATTCTCCAGCTGAAACCTCTCAGCTGCCCCAGCTGCTAGTACCCTTCCTCTCCAGCACCTTGGACTTATTTGGTAGATATTTATGCACATATTGTCTCCCTGATAGAATGTAAGCTTCCTGAGGGCAGGGCTTGCTTTATTTTTGTCTCTGTATTACCAAAACCTAGCTTAGTGATTGTAGGTCCATAGTAAACACTTAAGAAAGGCTTTTTAATCAACTGGTGATTCTCTAATTCTGCCTAAAGCTTTTCTCATCTTCTCTATGAGCTGCCTGAGGACAGTGATCCACCTTTCCCCCATCTCTCCCATAATAGGGAGCTGGGTCATTTCTGGTTAAATTTAATAGGATAGATTGGAATGGAGGTTTTGAAGGGAAACTAATGTTTGGCCCCTCTGTTCATATGGCAGGCACTGTATATGGAAGTGTTCCCTCCTTTGTTAAGAAGAGTCCATTCCCCCCCCCCTTGGCTTCCCCTTGCCTAGACAGCAGTGGAGTGTCTCTTAAATAGTCCTTGGTTCCCCAGGGGCACTCTTTCTGTTTCCTTCTGGGGGAAATGGGAAGGGTCCCTAATGGTAGAACTTTCAGCTGCCATCTGTATCCTTGTAGCTCACATCTGCTCCCTCCTGAGATCTCCTTTCTTAGCTCTGCCTATATCTTTCTCTAGTCTACTTCTCCCATGAATATGGTTTGATTTCAAATCATTTTTTTCAACTGTATAACTTTCTACCTTTCCCACCTTTGAGGCCACTCTCTGTCATTTTCAGCTGGCAAAGTCATTTTTTTCCAGACTAACCCAAGGGCTTGAGGCATAGAGCAAAGAGGCAATCTACAAGTTCCAGAACACTGGGGTGGATACATGTTTGTGGGTATCCATGCAGGGGTGTGTTTTCTCAGGTACACAGGTTATGTAGGGGGCATATCTGTACAGGTGTGCACAGATGTGTATCTGTGCATCTCTCTATGCAATATGTCTGTGCATGCATCTGTGAATCACTGTGCATGCCTGAAAATGTGTCCACATTAGCAGATATCTTCATATATTTGTAGACATGTGTCTCAGTATGAATTGTTTGCTTGTATTTGTGTGTGTGTTGTGTGTGTGTGTGTGTGTTGGAGGACAGGTTTATTGGAGCTGATATTCTTGTGCTCTTCTGGGGATCGGCATTTTTCTAGCCTGTGCATTCTAGAAGAATAAGGAAGAAGTGGAAGAAAGACAGAGGAGAAAGAGGGGGGGGGGGAAGGAATTGGTAAAAGAGGTACAGGATCTCCTGATTTTTAAAGCTTAGATGAGCTCCCCTTCCATTTAAGGGACTGTTCTTTAATGAGACAAATACTTACCCCACCCCCCACCCCCAAGCAACATTCCTCCCAGCTTCCAATTTACAAACCAACTTGATCCCTGTGCCCATTGATCCAAGCTGCCCTATCTAGGGTCTCTGCCCTGAAATCCCTCTGCTCCCAGGCCATTAAAAACCTTATCCGATGTCAATTTCCTAGGGCACAGTCATTTGACACCTTCGTATTTCTAACTATTCTGGCAGACAGCTTGTGGTGATGGGAGAGAGCTGAGGAAGGCTTTCCTCCCTCAACCAAAGTTTTCTCCCCTCTGAGATAACATATATGTATTTTTATATGAGAGATATTTCAAAAGAAGAGTCAAGAAACATGCAGGGAAAGAGGAAGAAGGGGGGAGGCTTTCTTCTTCTTCATTCCCTACATATCTCTTGACTCTTCTTTTGAAATACCTCTAGTCTCTCCTACAGCCTCCCTGATTTAGGAACTCCTCCCTTTACACTTGGCTTACTGCAGTAGTCTTCTCCTACCTGGTCTCCCTGTCACCAGTCTCTGCCCTTTCTACTCCATCCTTCATGTTAATTTTGGGACTTTCTAAAGCATAACCAGAGGGTTATGTCATCCCTTTGCTCAAAGGCCTTTGATGTCTCCCAAGTAACTATTGAAATAAGTCCTAACTCCATAGCTTGATATTAAATTCCTCTCTGCAAGGACCTCCCTTTCCAATCTTATTTCTTCTTACTACCATATAAGAGCCCTCTGCTCCATTCAACTTAGTCTCCTTATTTCTGTCAGAAAGGCCATGTACGAGATCCTCAACAAGTAGCCATCCATTCTCTGTTGGGAGACCTCAAATGAGGGATGTAGCCCTTTCCCACAATTGTGCAATTGTTAGCAAGTTTTAATTTACAATGAGGCTAAATGTGCTTCTGTAACTTCCACCCCTTCACTGGTCTTAGGTCTGCTCACTGGGGCCGAGCAAAACATATCTGCTCCTTGTCCACATGACAACCATGCAAATAGTTGGAGACAGCTGATATGCCTCTTCTAAATCTCTTTTTGTGGTTAAACATCCCCAGTTCCTTCATACGATGGGATCTCTAGCCTCCTCACTGCTCTCGTTGCCCCTCCTTCGGTTGTGCTCCAATGTGCCATTGTTCTTCTAAAAATACGGTCCCCAGACCTGAACACATACTTCCCATGTGGTCTGACATGTTCTGTACAAGATGAATCACTTAATGCAGTGAAGGATCTCATTAGTTTTCTTAATTGCTACATCATACTAGTGACTCATCTTGAGCTTGTGAGTCTACAAATCCCACCAGCTCTTTTCCACATAAACTATTTTCTAACCAAGTTCCCTCCATTTTGTTCTTGTGAAATTAATTTTTTGAACTTACCTATAAGACTATGCATTGCTCTCTAGCAGATTTAATCTTATTTGATGTTTTAGGACTCTTTTCTATGCATGTTGAAATACTTTTTTTTTGGATCCCAACTTTCAACCATCATGTTAGTTGTCTTACCCAGATTTGTGCCATATGCAACTTTGATAAGCATGCCACCTCTGTCTTCTTCTAAAATCACAAAATGTTGAACAGCACAGGGCCAATCAGGTCCTTGAGGCAATCCCTTAGAAAATTATTTTTTTTCAAGCCAACATACACTCATTAATGATTAGCTCTTATTAATTGTACTAGTTTTGACCGGGGTTTAAATCTTACCCATGCCACTTAGTGTACGTGCAATCTTGGGCAACTCACTTAACTTCTATGGAACTCAGTTTCATGATCTGAAAAATGAAGGAGTTGTACTCACAGACTTCTAAGATTCCTTCCAGCTCTGCATCTCTGATTTAGGATCCTATGAACCGAGATCACAATTCTGTGTCAGTGTGATCCAACAGAAATACCACAATCACATTAGAGACTTGGTCAAATGCTCTGCTGAAATCTAAATATACTAATTATGACATCAGGGCAAGGAGGTAGTGCTACAGCCTGGAGTCAGGAAGACTCCTCTTCCTGAGTTCAAATCTGACCTCAGACACTAGCTGTGTGACCCTGAGCAAGTCACTTACCCCTGTTTGCCTCTGTTTCCTCATGGAAATGGCAAACCACTCTAAGTATCTTTGCCAAGAAAACTGTGTTGAATGTGACTGAAAAATTACTAAACAACAACAAATTCTGACATCAGCACTCCTCTCAATTGGTGTTCAAAATGGAAGTGAGGAGAGAGTCTGGTATGACTTGTCATTGATGAAGGCATCTGTCCTCTT
Source organism: Petaurus breviceps papuanus (assembly GCF_028583685.1). Classification (NCBI taxonomy): domain Eukaryota; kingdom Metazoa; phylum Chordata; class Mammalia; order Diprotodontia; family Petauridae; genus Petaurus; species Petaurus breviceps. Next base: position 13,914,791 of record NW_027185712.1, on the reverse strand, counting down.
GGTGACCCCCTCTTCCCTTCCTAAATGCTCATATAAACCATCCCTTTAATTAAAATATGTTCTAAAATTTTGCCAATAATTGAAAAAAGGCTCATTGGTTTCCAGTTTCCAGACCCATCTTCATCTTTTTTTTTAACTTTGCCCTATTCCAGTTCTGTTGCACTTCCTGTACTCTCCCCAGGACCATAAGAGCTAGATTTATATGAAAGTTTAAGATTTGCAGAGTGCTTTACAAATATTATCTCACATGATCTCCCAAACAACCCTGTGAGACAGGTGCCATTATTAACCCTCTTTTTACAGAGGGGGGAACCTGAAGTTGAGAGAAGTGAAGAAGTTAATACTCACCCAGGGTCACACAGCTAGTGCCTGAGACAAGAGTGAAACTCGGGTCTTTCTGACTCCAAGTCCAACACTATCCACTGTGCTACCCACTACCTAAGACTGCTGCCAGGGACTCAAGTAGCAGAGCTACCAATTTTTTTTTCATATCCTGGGAGGTAGTTTTTCAAGGTCTCATTAAGAACAAGTAAGTCCTTTATGTATATATACAGGTATATATGTATGTATACATATATGTATGCACACACACACGCATATCTATATTTTTTCCTTGTTTGTATTTCAACGCCCTCCCTGAAAACTCCCTTTCTGATACATCTTTTCCCATCTAAAGATCATTCTCTTTTGCAGAGAAAACAGAACAAAATCAAAGTTGAATAGTCCTACCTTCTCTCCATCATCTGTTATCATGGTTTCATCTAACCAAGCAAGAGCCCTGTCTCTTCTTTGATCTTTCTACTGCCCCCAATATAGCAAAACAAACAAACAAAAACCCCTTTTGCTGTCCTTAGCATTTATTGCCAGGAACAGCTCATTCTGAACTTCAGCACTCCTGACAGCCCTGTGCATCCTTTTGCCTTTATCTTATTTTATTTGTCCTAGCTTCTACTCTAGCTTGGTGGATAAGTACATCCAGTTCAGTCTTTTTGAACAGCTCCCCCTTTTCTTCTGCAATGGGGCCTCTTAGATTTGAATCATTAGGCATACATTCTCGACAACTTACCGTCCTTCTTAGATTAACGGCTCCTAAATTCCTCCCAAATTTAGACCAAGGGATACAACATATCCTTTCTTCAAACTTTTTGAAATCCACAGTCCCCAAATCTAGGGCTTATGTCAAACTATGTGCCTATCTTTCCTTTTCCTGTCTGTCAGAAGATGGAGGGGTCCCTATCTCCCCCCTGCCCCGGCTCCTGGGGCTTCATCATTCATATTAGTTTGCATTAACTAATTCAGGTCTGGAAGAGAAGTTCCTATCATTGCCTCTTTCACCTTTTGAAGAAAGAAATTGTCATGAAAGTAAGTCAGGAATTTATCAGCTGCCATGCTGTGGGCAGAAAGAAAGCTTCAGCAGATGTCGCACATTGAAATCCCCCATCACTACTCTATCATGCCTCCATGCCAGGTTTATGATGTCTTTTCCAAACTCCTGGTCTATTTCCTCTGTCTGTCTACATGGTCTATAGTATACTTGCACTGCTATTTCTTCCTCCACTGATCTTTACCCAAGTGTTCTTCCTGATTACCTCTCCAGCTCCTGGATTTCTTCCCATGAGTTGATTTCCTAATATACAATGTTATTCCTCCATCCCATTTCTCTCTTGTTCATTTCTTAAAAGGGTACACCCTTCCAGAGCCACAGTCCAGTCAAGAGTCTCATACCGTAAAACCTTGAGGATTCCTGTGATGTCGAAACGACCTCCTCGAGGCAGGTCTCTATCTCCCTCTTTCTTATTGTTACCCATACTTTGCTTATTTGGGTAGAGGCATCTCGGGTCATCACTGTCCTCTTCTTGGCCACGTGTCCTGGGAATGCTGATCATGTCTGCTGTGGTTCTTCCTGTGTCATACCTGCTACTGTCTGTGGTGCTGAGCTTAGCAGATATAAGAGGAGTTTTCTCTGTTCCTCTACTTTTCTAGCCCTTAGTAGTTGCATTCCACCCCTGGCAATAACCCCTCATCCCAGTGTTTTACCTCATGGCCCTCGCACTCTTTGCAGCAGAGTCCAGAGCAAATGTTCCTTGCTTTCTACCACAGTTTAGATAGATGGATCTATCTCACCTTCTTGTCTTTGCTCACTTTGTTCTTTCCCTTTCTCACCCTCCCCCAAGTGCCTTGCCTATACTTCTCTCTTTTATTCAGGGGGGTATCTTTTGGGGTTATTTGACTTGCCCAAGGTCACACAGCTAATAAGCATCAAGTGTCTGAGGTCATATTTGAACTCAGGTCCTCCTGACTCCAGGGCTGGTGCTCTATTCACTGGGCCACCCAGCTTCCCTGCTTACACCTCTTTACCTATCCAAATCCTCCCCATACTTAAAATCTTCTCCATTCTTCAAGGCCCCATTCAAGTTCCATCTCTTCCCTGGAAGCTTTCAGAACTGCCGTTCCTCATACTTTTCCCCTTCTAAGATCCTACAGGATTTACTGTCTTTTTGTTGGTATACAGTTGGCCTCTTAGTTATTCCCCATCTTGTCTCCTCCACTAGGCTGAATTTCCTTTGTCCCTTGCAAGGTTGATGATAACACTGATGATAATATATATTCATATAGTGTTTAAAGATGCCTTGATATCATCTCACTTGACCTACTGCTTCCAGCCATGACTGTGAACTGCACCACTTTAAAAAAAACTAGGGTCATTGCTATGCCTATAGGCTTTAAAACTAGAAAGAGAAAGTCTGAGAAGAGACTTTTGATATTATAAAAGAGCCTTAGAACAGTGCTGGAAGCAGTGATCTACAACTATCTATTGGTATGAATATAATATCAAGAAAAGGAGGGAAGGAAGGGTCACAGATACCTCATTCTCCAAACCCAGATTATTAGGATTTGAGGACCCAGGGAAGTGAGAGGAAATAATGTGAGCCTTAATTCTAGGCTCTTTCATCCCTTGAAGGGAAATAGATAAATTTGCAGGGACTTATTTATTGGTTAGAATGCCTTAGCTATGAACTAATACAAAATCAATCAACCAACCAGTAAGCATTTATTAAGCACTTTCTGTGTGCCAGGCACTGTGTTAGCCACTGGGAATACAGAGACAAAAATGAAACAGTCTTCACCCTCAAGGAGAAGGATGTATAGACACATTCAAAGGGACAGATTCCCAAACAGGTTGTGAAGGGGAGTTTCTAGAGTGTTGGGACCCAGACTTTGCCCTATGGGGACAATGTCAAAGTGGAAAATCCTGCCCAACTAGCCTTCTGTCAGAGCCAGAATCCAAGTGGGAGTGGGATGGAATAATATTTCTGGTTTCTTAAATCTAAGACAAATACTATCCCCATATCTCAGTTAACTATGGAGGCACATAACAGAATAGGAAACCATTCAAGTTCAGAAAGACAGTCTCTTGAGTTCTCTAAAGTTAATGAATTCTTATATTGACTCCCTTTATCATGTTCTCTTTCCCCTCTGCTCCCTTCTCAGTATCCCCTGTCCCACTCAGTACTCTTGTATACTAGTTCTTGACAAAAAAAAAAAAAGAAAACCATTTAGCAAATTTAGTCCACTTTCCACATCCAGAGAAAGAATATATGCCTTTCCTAGGGGCACTTATTTGCATTTTTAAAGAGAAGCCTGAAAAGAACATTACTTTATTCAAAGAAATGAATCTCTAATGGTGGAATTTCAGTCACAGTGAAGAGCTAAAGGAGGCCTTCCTAGTACCCTTCACATAACACCACATACTGTAGGCATCTGTGTATTCTGCCTTTGAAAATGACCCTATTTCCCTGCTTCACAAGCACCTTGGAGACCACAGTCTCTTCTGCATATGTGGAGAGTGCCAGGCGTGGGTTTTGTAACATTTCTAGGGTGTTTGCTTGGTATAAATAACTGTCTTGTTAAATCCCAACTGAATGTGTATTTGGGACACTCAGCTTATACTTTCATGTGTCTTACAATATAGAAGACTCTGTCAGTGCCCAGTAAATAATTAATATTAAGGAAGGTAATAAAGCCATGGAAACCACAGTTATCCCTTCCCATAACCAGCTCTGAGTGTGTGTGTGTGTGTATGTGTGTGTGTGTGTGTGTGTCAGAGGTAATCCCATGTAGTGAAGCCTAGGCAGTATGGGTGAGTGAAGGAAGAAAGGGAAAGGAGACCTGCTTCTCTGTTAGTGCCCTTCTTTCCCAAGCTCCCCAGGAACTCTGGATTCTGTGGATGGCTTCCTTCCTCCTACCCTAGTCTCCAGCTCCAAGTATCAGAGAAATGGTTCATTTTTTCTAGTTCTTAGACTTTCTGCCAAGTTTAAGCAAAATTGGCCAATTCTTCTATGAGCATTAATGGGTGTCTTACATGTGCCCAGCCCTGTACTGGATGCTGTAGGAAAGAATCGACAAAGGAGACAAAGGGCCCCAGCCCTGGGAGATTTGGGGAGATTCAGTGAATATCTGAGTGCCTACCTTTTGCTTAGTCTTCTGATGGATGCTAGTGGGGGTGGAGGAGGAGACAGAGTAGAGTCTATGGGCTAGGTCCCTACCCTCAAGGAGTGTGCATTGAACAATGAAAGAACAATTCAGGGCAGTGTGTGATCAAGATTGTGCTATTCAGAGAAGCAATGAGGAGGGGCAACATTGAGGGCTGGAGTGGTCAACAAAGGCTTCAAAGTTGAGGTCACTCTGGAGATGGACTTCAAAGGCAGAAAGGACTGATGAGGGTACTCTAGGAGGCAGGAAGTCTTAGAGGTGGCAGTGAGCAAGGTATGTGGGGAAAAGATCATAGGACTTAGAGCTGTAAGGGGCATTAGAGATCATTTGGTCCTGCCTTGTCATTTTACCGGTGGGTAAACTGAGGCCCAGAGAAGTAAGGTGACTCATCATAGTTACTTAGGTAGTAAGTAGCGGAGTCAGAATTTGAAAGCAGATCTTCTGATAATCAATTCTAAATGTATTGCCCCTGACAGAAGATTGTGGGTGAGTCCTGGGACTTGTTTAGATGGAGGGGGCTTATCATTTGTCCTTTATTCTCAAAGAGGACCAATGACATCACCAGACTTGCTCATGAGAAGAAGACAAGGGTAAATTCCAGACCATTAGAAAAACCAAACCCAAATACTCTCAGGGCTGCTGAAAAGGACTAGGTGAGAATCTAGTGACCAGGGAGTGTTGGCCTTTTCTGTCCTCAGCACACTGCCCCCTTCCTCTTCTCAACAGGATGAGTTGCCCAGCTCTGATGCAAAAAGCCCAGCTCTGTGAGATCCCCTGATGATATACAGCAGCACTGTTAAATACGTCCTTTAATCGTGCAATAATATTGGGGAGTGATGAGCCGCCGTACATCAGCTCTTGCCAAATGAAAAATGCGAAAAGGGAATGTAGGAGTTGAGCGATGGGCTGGAAGCGTGTGTTTTACCCAAATCTACAGTAATTCACGCGCCAGAGAGGAGGCAGACTGCAGCTCGCAGGAGCCAAGTAGCGCCGAGAGGCCGGGTGATTCATTTCCACATTAACTCACCAATGTGGCACGATTTCCCCAGGGAAACTCCTTTTGATTGGTACCCCCTTTCCCCCCCTCCACCTCCCCACATTGGACCCAACCCACGTAGCAATTCATCTCCTCAAAAGAGGCCTTTTTTTTTTTTTAATGACTGGCCTGGGAAGCACTGACCCTCTGTTTCTGGTCTGTTCACTGCCCCCTTGTTACCTGTTCTCACTCTCACTCTCTCCCCTACCTCTCCGACCCCAGCGCTGTTTCTTCCTATTCCTTTGCTTCTGTTTTTCTCCTTCTGTGGGATGTTCTTCCCTTCCCCTCCAACTCCCACCCCTACCTCCATAGCTTCTGCCCACCTTGCCGCTCTATGGCTCCATTTAGTAACTGCTTGATTGGTTGGAAGTACATGAGACTCTCCAGCAGAAATGCAACTCACTTCCTTTCTCCTCCCAGCCCATAGTTTGTGCCTTTATGCATGTCGGTATCTAGGTGAGTTGGAGATGCTGTGTGCATTCTCAGGCGTGTGTGTTTGTAGATGCTAGGGTAAGTGCCATGCATATGTATATGTTTGTGTGTTGAATTGTGTTCATGTACATGATTCTTTTGTCAGAGTAGGAGGTGTGCTTAAAAAAGGCAGTGTGATATTGTAGGGAAAGCGGTGGACTCTGAGTCAGAAGACCCAGAATCCTGCCTTCCCATGTGTGCCAGCTGTGTGACTCTGGGCAAGTCACCCTCTGAGTTTTAGTGTCCTTTTCTGTAAAATGGGGATAATAGCACCGGGTTGTTGGGAGAAGCAAAGGACTTGATGGTGAGGTATGTGTGTGTGTGTGTGTGTGTGTGTGATGTAAATGTTAAAATATCATTGAAATGTCAGTAATTATTATCATTCTATGACACTGTCATGCCCAGGGACTTGGGTATGCCCACTTGAGAATGGTCATGGGTATGAATGTTGGACATCTACAGAAGGGTTTGGGTTTGGAAAGTCTGGTTTGGGGAAGAGGGTGATCAGGTTAGGATGTTTCAAGGGTGGGGAGGGGTGTGTGTCTGCCTGTCAGGAAGTCTATATGTGTGCCCTCCAAAATTGCATTGCCGCAGCATATAAATATTTATACATGTAACTGTCATCAATCTGTCCGCCTGGCAAATGTACACGCCGCGAAGGTAACTTTGGGGGGATTTTTATGGAAGAGCTCACGGGCCAGAGTTCAGGAACAACAGCAGAAGGAAGTGAGAATTAACAGCAGCACAGCCCGGGCTTGTTGAGCTCTCCTGCCCAAGAAGAAAGTAGTTGTTTCACCGAGCTTGGCTGGGCGGCAGCTACTAAGCCTTGTCTGATGGATGCTGATTTTGGGACAGGGGGTCAGAGTGGGCCGTGAATGCCTGGGGCACACGCCACTCCCACAGTGGTACTGTGGTGGCCTTTCTTCTCTGGGAGTTTACTTACAGAATTTAGACATCAATTATGGCAACTCTTTTACTTTACAGAAAAGAAAACTGAGACCCTGATCTAAAGTATAAATTAGGTAAGTGACAGCCAGAATCAAACCAGGGTTCTTTGACTCTAACTCTGTTGCCTAACTCCATCATGCCACACCAGTAATAGTAGTAGTAGTGGTAGTAGTGGTAGTAGTAGTAGTAGTAGTAGTAGTGGTAGTAGTAGTGGTGGTGGTAGTAGTAGTAGCAGTGGTGGTGGTAATAGTAATGGTAATAATAGTAAAGGTCAGAGTTTAAAGGTTTTTGAATTTAAAGGCCATAGATTAATTCCTAATCTAGGCCATAGGCCAGTGTTGGTGTTGGTAGTAATACCAATTCTTCTTTTTACATAAAACTATCCTAACTTGGGCCCTATCACCTCCCACCTAGACTAATGCAATCACCTCCTTATTGGTCTCTCTATATCATCTAGATGGCAGCTGAGTGATGCAGTGGATAGAGTACCCAGGCCTGGAGTCAGAAAGATTCATCTTCCTGAGTTCAAATCCAGCCTCAGACATTTACTAGTTGTATGACCCTGGGCAAATCACTTAACCCTGTTGGCCTTAGTTTCCTCATCTGTACAATGAGCTGGAGAATGAAATGGCAAACCTCTCCAGTATCTTTACCAAGAAAACCCCAAATGAGGTCACGGAGGGTTGAACACAACTGAGCAACAATGAACCTTGTTTTCCCTTTCTAACTCATCTTCCACAAAGCTGCCAGAGTGATTTTCCAAAAGTGCAGGTCTACTTAGTAAATTCCAGTGGCTCAACTATCAGCAACTCTGTTGGGCGTTCTAAAATCCCTGACAACCTGGTCCAAACCTACCTCTCCAATTTTATTACATATAACTCCCCCTCAGGCACACTACGGGCCAGCCAAACTGGCCTTCATCCTATTCCTTGTCCCTGGTATTTCCTCCCCTCTCTCCATGCCTTCACACTGGCTGTTGACTATAACTGAAATGTATCCTCTCATTACCTCCACCCCTCAGAATTCCTTGTTCCCTTTAAGTTTCATGTCAAGCACCATAAAGTCTTTCCTGACCCTCTCCCCACCACCCCAGGCTTCTAGCACCTTCTCCCTAAAATTATTTTGTATCAGTCTTCTATACTTTCCATTTGGTTGCTTTCTGGTTAGATTATAAACTCCTCCAGGGTGGGAATTATTTAACTTTTGTCTTCATATCCCCAGCGTCTAGCATAGTGTCTGGCACATACAGAGGAGGTGCTTAATAAATGCTTCTTGATTGATGGGAAGTTATAATAATAATAATAATAATAATAATAATATGTCAAATATGTCATGCTTTTTGGTTTGCAAATTGCTATTCTCACAACAGCTCTTTATGTGCTGTGGGATACGTCTCTAAGTAGGGAGAGGGAGCAAAGATCTGTTCACACTCTATTCCCTGATCTTCCTGGGGACCAATGCCATGTTAATGAAATGACTTAGTTGGAGTCAGAGACTCTGGTTATTATTAAGAGCATATGTCGCGTCACTCTGTGGCCAGAGGTTAGGAGTCAGTGAGGCTGGAGTCATGAGTCAGTCTGTGGCTAAGGTTTCTGCATTAGCCTGTGGCCTAGATTAGAAATTAATCTATGGCCTTTAAATCCATAACCTTTAAATTCTGACCTTTACTATTACTAACCACTACTACCACCACCGCCACCGCCGCCACGACCGCCATTACCACCACCACCGCCGCCGCCGCCACCACCACCACCACCACCACTAGCTAACATTTCTATAGCATCTATACTTACATTTACACATCTATACTACAGGCACTGTACTTAGCACTTCACAGTTATCTCATTTGATGCTCACAATTACCCTGAAAGGTAGGTTCCATTACTACCCTCATTTTACAGATGAGAAGACTGGGGCAAACAGAGAGGAAGTGACTTGCCCAGGGTCACACAGGCCCAGCACTGTCAACCCAGCTGTCTTCCTTGCTCTTGCAAAGATGACATTATCTTTTGGGCCTATCTCACAATTTTTCGGCCCCTGGCCCAAGAAGGCCTTCCCCCTTACAGGCCACCTACCCATTCCCACTCACAATCCTGCTTCTTCCCCTGCCTAACTTCAGTTGGAAGAGGCCTCTTTAATTGGGTCCACTAGAACCTTTATTACCCAGTAGCTAGTTCCTTTGGTTTTTCTATAACAAATTATCCTAACGATGTGACCCGGGACCAGATGTTAATTGCAATGGAAAGTAATCAATTTCCTTTACTGAGCACGAACTCATTTGCAAGGTTAGTCACTGAGCAGATATGGAGTTCTTAATGAGGCGCGAGTGTACGGGAAGCTTTCTGGAGGCCTTTGGTCGATTCCAGGCCTGCTGCAATGCACCCTTTCTCTCCTCTCCTCCTCCTCCTCCTCTTTTGCCCTTCATCTCTTTCTGCAAGGACAGAACTTTATTTTATTTATTATGTATGTCTCTCATCCCCTTCTCTTTAACTAGACTACAAGCTTCTTGAGGACAAAGGCTCTGTCTTTTCATGTTTGTATTCTCTCTGTCCAGCACAGGGCCAAGGGGTATAGTAGGCATGTAATAGGCATTTGCTGTATTGAATCAAAAGCCTGCACCCAGTTCCTACTTCCCTCCCAACAATCTCTGCTTTCCCAAAGTTCCAGGCTGTGGGGAGCTGGAGAAAGTCTTTGGAGAAATTGAAGTTAGGTGTGGGGGCAAGAGCATTGGCCTTGGAGTCAGAAAGTTTAGGCTCTGGTTCCAACTCAGGCATTTCCTAGCTATGTGAAGCTGAGACAGTCATTTACTATCTCTCAGGCCATCTCCTCATCTATAAAATGGAGATACATTGGACATCTGTACAAGGAGGGTACTTGCATTTCCCATTCTAAGGAAATCATTGGGTAAACTTTAAAGCACTACATAAATGTGAGCTATTCCTACTATAAATAAGAGAGACAGCCCCATGCTTATGGCAGGCACTGCTCAGAACCCTCCAATGACTCCCCAATGCTTACAGAACTGAGCCTAGACACCCAGGCATTCAAAGCACTCCACAATCTGGCAGTCTGGAAAGAGTGCTGGAATTGGAATCAGGAGAGATCTGAGTCTGAAGCCCACCTCTTACTCATACTAGCTGTGTGCCCATGGACAAGCCCCTTAGTTTCTCTGGGGCTCACTTTCCTTATTGGTAAAACAGAGACACATAATGTGTAGTGTCTACCTCAGGATCCAGTGAGATAATACAGGGTGTGCCCAAAGTCTTATCCCCTTCTCACCACTCACCCAGTCACTACCCTAAAATAGGCTCTCACTTCCTCTCCCTTGATATACTGTAATAGTCTATTGACTCAAGGCTCTCACTACTCTGACCCATCTTCTACGCAGTTACCAAAGTGATTTTCCTAAAGCACAGTCTGATCATGCCACCCCCTTTTTAGTAAACTCCAGGATCAAATGTGAAGCCCTCCTTTTGGCATTTAAAACTCTTTACAACCTGTCTCCCTTCCTACCTTTGAAGTCTTCTTCATGCACCCTACATGCATCCTTCATGCACCATGCACCCTACAGTCCAGCTATATTGTCGTCTTACACTTTTCTAAATGCCATGTTCTCCACAATCTAGCTACATAACTGGTCCTCGCACACAGTATTTGTTCTTCCCACATCTTTGCACTGGCTGCCTCTTATGCCTAGAATGTTGTCCTTCTCACTTACTACTCTTAGGTCCATTTCCTTCAAGACTCTTTTGAAACTGCACCTTCTGGAGGAGGACTGTTGGTGTTTTCCCTAGGAGATTACTCTCAGTCTATTCTGTGTCCATTGGTCTACCTCTCGTCTCTCTCTATATCTGTATACACCCACTCACACACATTTACATGTTGCTTTGACCTTTAGAATACGAGTTCTTTGGGGCAAGGAGTTTTCTTTTGTTCTTCTTTGTATCACCAGTCTTTAGCACAGTGTCTGTCATTCAGTAAGTATTTAATAAATGTCCATTCACTGACTCAGAGATCCAAGTGAACTAGGATAATCAGGAAAGGCTTTGTGGAAGAGAAAGCAGTTGAGCTGTATCCCAGGTTTCACAGTTCCTGGCCAATGGCTATACTATTTAAATGTATCATGATGAGGGACACGGAATACCTGTGAACTGGGTGACCAGGGTTTTTGCCTAGACTTGCTGTGTGACCTTGAGAAAATGACTTAGTCTCTCTGCGTCACAAAGATGTCAAAATAGGCTATTTGCCCAACTCCACTCAGAGTTGTTATGAGGATAGAGAAATAGTAGATGTGAATGTGCTTTGCAAATAAATTGCAAGATATACTATAAGGTGATAAAGAAATTAGTATAAAACTTTTCCATCTCATCCATGACTGGGGTTTCACTCTCTGAACATTTCCATCTTTATTTCTCCCAGCAGCCCTGGAGGCAGTGGACAGAGATGTGACAGTCATTCCTATTGTAAAGATAGAGAGATTGAGGTTCAGAAAAGGAGAATGCTTATCAAGAGACTGGGCAACGAGAATGTCTCACTTTTTTTCCTGGTGTAAAAAAAATAGACTCTGGTGTAGACTTGCTTGGGAGATGAGGATGGGAAAGAACTGAGGTAGATTAAGATTGGGCAATATGGTATAGGTATGTGTGAATTGGATCCAGAGGGAGGCAACTGGAGTTTGAACTATGCAACTATTGACAAGTTCCTTGAACACTCTGAGCTTTGTCTTCAATATCTGTGAAATACTTTTGCCATCCCCTGAACAGGTTTGTCACATAGAAAGGGCTTTGCAATTCTTAAAGTGCTATATAAATGAATTTTTATTATTACTAAAAGAGATCCTTGACCTTCATGGTACAGGTAGACTGCAATTTATGGAGAGGGGTGTGCCTATAAAATGTGGCATAGTAGATAGTGATGGTCTGAGGGCTCAGACTGGGTTCTAGTCCTGGCTTTGCCTCTGTCTCTGTGATTTTGGGCATCTCCTTCCTCCTCTTTAAGCCTCAGTTTCTTCTTTGGTAAAAGGGGGAGAAGGTTGGACCAGATGATTGCAAAGGTTTCTTCCAGGACAACCAAGGTAATGTAGTAGAAAGAGTTGAATCTTGGAATCATGTAACTTGGTTTTAAATCTCAGCTCTTCTACTTACTCCTGGCATGGGTCTCAGCTTTTTCATTTGTAATAGGATGGGATCAGACAAGATGACGTCTAATGACCCAGCTCTGGCTCTCAGTCAAGCCAAGGAGTGGTGAGTACCTGGTACATGGGAAAGAATCACCTTTCTGTCAGTGGAATCCTCTTTTATAGGCACCAGGGGGCGCTGTCTATATGCAGGATTCCAGGCTCTGCATCCCTTTGTTAAAGCAGAGTATCCTTTTGTAAAGTGGGGGGGAAAATCTCTCCTTAATTTATCTTTGGGGTGCATTGAGACTTACGCACATTGGCTTTGCTTAAAGTGGGGGCGCACCTGTAATAAGAACCGGGGGAAGGCTGGAAAAGGTAAAGGAGGAGAGGAGAGGAAAGGAGGAGTAAAAAGAATGAGGGGGAACAGGGTTACACGAAGGGATGGAGGAAAGAAGAGAGAGGGAGGCAGAGAGGGGAGGAAACAAGAAAGAGGGAGAGAAAATGGAAGGAAAGAAGGTAAGAAAAGAAGGGGAGGAGAAGGAAGGGAAGGATTGTAGATTTGGAGCCAGAAGAGGTACAAAAGAGGGGGAGCAAAAGCAAGAGAGAGAGATGGACGAAGTAAAAGAAGGAGGTGAAAGGAAGGAAAAGGGCAAGAGGAGCCTGCAGCATGGGAGAGGAGGAAGTAGGTGTTTGTGTGTCAGCAGCCTGTAAAGATCCTGTCAATGGCCTCACTGAATCAGCTTCTCTTTGCAAGGCAGGGAAGAAGATTGACTGAGGACCAAATTCACATCCTACTGTCATTATCACAACATCTTCCTGCCCTAGATAGCTCCTCATACCCCATACCCCTTTCCTGTTGGCTCCAGGAGAAGGTGCTTCAGTGATTTTGCCTCTATCTCCAAACCCCTACCCCCACCTTAGTCCCAGCTTCCTCTCAGACACATCCCTGGCTTAAATGTATGTTTATACAGCAATAACTATTTGACTGAGAAACTGGGAAGTGTGTGTGTGTGTGGGGGGGAACATGGGGTAGAGACCTGTAAAGATGAAGATTTAGGGTCCTTGTGTCTTAGGAAAGACAAAGGACTTTGTCCATAGAAATTAACTAACCCTCAACTTTGTTGGAATATGTCGTTGCAGTTTGTTGAATTGGACTATTGATAACTTCTTAAAGTAACCCAAGTCATTCCCTCCCTCAGTCTGAAAAGTCTTAGGATAGACACTGGGACCCAGGAATTGCCCCCATAGGGGTCTGAGCCAAGGATAAATACAAGAAGAATTTACAGACCCCAGAGACCACTGGGTAAATAACTTCACCAGATAGGATTTGAGAATTGTATGTTGGGGTAGAGGGGCACAGGAGGAGAATTTTTGGAAAGAACAAGAGGAAAAAGGAATAAAAAGCATCAAGATGGGGGAAAGGGCAAGAAGAGTGGGAGAGGGAGAAAGGAAAGAAAATAAGTGGTGAGAATACTAATGGGGAGGAGAAAGGAGAAAAGAAATAGGCGAGAATAATAAGTGAGAAGAAGAGTGGAAGGAAGGAAAGAATAAGGAGGGGAGAAAAGCTAGATAAGGGAAAAAAGGAAAGGAGGAACAATAGAAGAGTAGAGAGGAGGTAGAAAGGACTAGGGAGAGAGGAAAGATTCAGAGAAAGAAAAGATGGGAAGAGATCAAGTCCCCTCCCCCTTAGGAAACAATGGCTTGAGTTACTGGTAGCAGTATTTGCAATTTGATGGTGTCCTGTTATTTGTTTTTGTCTTGGATTTATTCTCCTTATGTTACGGAACAAAACTGGTTGCCAGACAGCTCTGTACCTACACACAGGAGAAAGCCCACATACTATGATATAAGGGCCCCCTGCACAAAGCATTCTCCTCCACCTACCTGCCATGTGCCCGAAATCCCAGCATTTAGAGCACCATTCTTTGACTTATGGCACTGAAGGCCCCTATAAAAATGTGAATACATTAGGAAAAGTTAAAAATTAAGCTATTGTCAGTTATTAAACCATAAGGGCAAAAGAGTTTATAAGACCTTGCCCTAAACTGATAGCTAGATGAGTGCAGAGTTAGGTAGGGACGGGGTGAGAGAGATTCAGAGAGGGCATCTCTATCAGAAGCAGGCCTCAGGACTCAGAACTAGCTATGGAAGTCTGGGAGTGCCACAAGCAGGACCTTTGAAAGGGAAGATGGGGTTGGGGCAAGGGGAGGTGCACACAGTCAGGCCATTTCTCAGTTTTCCTTTCACAGCTATGAGATAACACATGCTTAAAAACAAAACAAAATAAAAAAGCCCAGTGCCTGGCACAGAATAGATACTATAAATACTCATTCTCTCCCTTCTTCCCATCTAAGATACTAATTCCACTGGAGGAACAGGCAGAAATGGAAACAGGTCTATAGACTCATTGGTCCCGATGAATGGGTCTGGTAACTGTAGAAGATGAATGGTGAAACCCTCACAAATGCACCCAGAATTCACAGGATGAAATGCTTAGGTTTACTCCTTTACTGCTGAGTGATCATGGTTCCCCACCTTTGATAAAGTTTTCTTGCTATTCCCAGGGAGAAATGTCCCTAGGAATCTTTGTGTTTGGGTCAAGTATCACAAACAGCACGTGGCCATAGGACCTCAAGGGAGCCTTCAGCTGAGGGACAAGAGACAGATATCTATTGGAGGTCCTTGCTAGAGAACCTGCTGTGTGCCCTAGTGAGGGGCTGCAGGAGGAGGGGGCAGAGATGACCTTCAGATCAACACCCAGAAGTTTCCTCTTTTTACTTTTTGCAGGGGAGAAAGCAGGGCAATTGGTGTTAAGTGACTTGCCCAAGGTCACACAGCTAGTAAGTGTTAAGTGTCTGAGGCCGGATTTGAACTCAGGTCCTGTGCTCTATTCACTGTGCCACCTAGCTGCCCCAGTTCCTCTTTTAACTACTTCTATTTTCCAAAATAACTGCCAAGCTTTTTTTGTCTCTCAGAGGAGACCTCCTAAAGAACTTGATAACCTATAGATCCAGAGCACTGGGATCAAGCCCCCATTCTGCCCTAGTTATAACATGGCTGCCAGGGCTAAAGAATTGGGGATGGCATCAGCTGGTTCTTCAGATCCTGTGAGGTTCAAATTCTACCCCTGGCACTGACTATTTGTGCCCTTGAGAGGTAAATAAATCTCTTTGGGCCTCAGTTGCCTTGTCAAATGGGGATTATGATATTCCTGCTCTTCCCACCTCCAAGAGGGGCTGTGAGGATCAGATGAGCTATGGGTTGTGAGTCAAGAGAAGTGGATTTGAGTCTGACTCTGTGGCTAGCTTTCTGTCTGCTCCTGGGCTAGGGCACCTTCTTTGGGCTCAGGGTCTTCATGTTGAAAGGAGATAGGATTGGCTGACCTCCAAGATCTCTTCCAGCTTATGATTCCTTGATCTATGGATCCATGAAATGAGATAATAGATTGAAAGCCCTTAAAAAAATTCCATAGATGAGAGAGAATCTTGTTATTAACATCTTGCAGAATGGGGTGGGGGACCAATCAGATGTATGTACATGCAATGATTAGATATCCCTCTGAAGCATTCACTGCTTTAAAGTGAAGTAAAAAAAAATTAAACCAAAAATTAAAGGGAAATCACTCTTGGGGTAAAACATACTTTTATTTTTTAGGGTTTTATTAAAACCCAGAAATGTTGGGAAAATAGTTCTGAGATGATCAACTTATGCAAAACACAGCTGGGTTTGCCCAGGCCTGATTATTAGCTGAAAGATAGCAGCTGTGTGTGGGTGGAGACAGGACCCAAGGACTGAGGACAGCCTCAGGGAGAGGTAGGAAGGTCTGGGGGCTTTGGGGGCTCCAGGGTAACAGAATTGAGGCTGGGTTTGTTCACCATCAATTTATCGATCAGTAAGTCAGCTAGCAAGTGAATGCACAGTCCTGCTCTGGGAACTGTGGGGGAAGCAGGAGAAGGAAAAGACACAAGTCCTGCCCTCAGGGAGCTCCCAGTCTAGTTAGGGGAAAAAATTCAGACACATGAAATAGTATAGGATTTAGTCCTGGATTTTTGGGATTCTCATGAAATGCTATAGGAGTTCAGAGAAGGACATAATCAATGAGCAATTAGGGAAGACTTCCTTATAGAGATGGGACTTAAGTTAGGCCTTGACATATGGGTAAGATTTGGACTTGTTAAGAGAAGGAGACTTTAGAGATCATTTGGACATCAGTGAAGTCTAGTTGAGGCAACATAGTATGGTAGAAAATGTCCTGGGTCTGGAGTCAGAGAACCTGGGTTCAAATCCCAGCTCTCTTCCCCAGTTATGGGACCTTGGGTAATTCACTTTGCTTTTCTGGGTCTCAGTTTCCTTATTAGTAAAACTAGGGCATTGAGCTAGATGATTTCTAAGCAGTCCCTTCTAGCTCTGAACGAATGACCCTAGGATCATATATATGGGGCATTGAGGTTGTACAGTGGATAGAACACCTGGCCTAGAGTCAGGAAGACTCATCTTCCTGGGTTCAAATCTGGTTTCAGATACTTACTAGCTTCGTGACTCTGGAAAAGTCACTTATCCTTTGTTTGCCTCAATTTCCTCATCTGTAAAATGAAATGGAGAAGGAAAAGGCAAACCACTTGAGCATCTTTGTGAAGAAAACCCCAAATGGGGTCACAAGGAGTTGGAAATAACTGAAAGATGATTGAACAAGAGCAACTAAAAAGGGTCTTATATTAGTCTGGGAAACAAAGCGTAGGAGAACAAAGACAGACCTTGGGAGTCAGAGGGACTCGGTTTAAGAATAGTAACATATTTATTTGATTAGTTAATGTGTAAAAAGCACTTTCCTCACACCAACCCTGTAAGGAAGGTAGAACAAATACCATAGGTCTTTTATAGACAAGGAAATCAGGATTCAGACTTGTACATCTTATATATCACCTAGTTAGCAAGTGCCAGAGCCGGGATTCCAACTACCTTTGGGAACAAAAAAGAGAGATGTAGGCTAGAAGATGGCACAGTGATATCAACTTGGAAGTGGTTGAATGAAGAAATTCAAATAATAGTCATTTTAGTTTCAATTCAAGGAAAAAGGTCTTTAGTGGAGAACCTCAAGGCTCTGTTCTGGCTCTGGATTATTTAGCATTTTTACCAGTTAAAGGCATAGATATCAAATTTGTAAATGATACAATGTTGGGAGGCACAGCTACCTAGTTGGATAACTGAGTTATTTCAAAAAGATCTTCACAGGGTAGAATTCTGGGCCCAATCTAATGGATGAAATTTAATGCTGATATATGCAAAGTCCTTACAAAGTGTATGATGGAGCCAGATTTCTATGAAAAGTAACTGGATTTTTTAGTAGCCTAGAAGATCAATATGAGTCTTGTTAACATGGCATCCAAGAAAGCTAGTGCAATGTGGAGCTACAGCCAATAAAGATTTTTAAGAGTCTATTATGTACAAGTAATCTTTCTAGGTAGAGGGGTTCAAAGAAAAAAAACAAAATTGTCTCTGCCCTCAAGGAGCTTATAATTGACTAGGAAGATATGACATGTTACAAAGAAAAGAAAATCCAAAGCATATAGAAGGTTTGGCAAAATAATTTTAAGAGGGAGAAAGGACTAATGATGGGGGTGAAAAGGTGGAAATGATGAGTCGCCTCATAGAGGAGGAAAACCTGAACTGTGTTTTGAAGGAAGCTGGGGGTATTCTAAAGGAAAACTATATTCCAGAAATGGGAGACCACCAATTCAAAGGGAGGGAGGAGGGAAATGGAATTTCATGCATAGGGAATGACGAGAAGGCCAATAATGACTAGAAATGAGAATTATTATATAGGAGTGATATAAAAAAAAAGGCTGGGATGGTAGGTGGGAGCCATATTATGGAAGACTTGA
Organism: Petaurus breviceps papuanus; assembly: GCF_028583685.1. Classification (NCBI taxonomy): domain Eukaryota; kingdom Metazoa; phylum Chordata; class Mammalia; order Diprotodontia; family Petauridae; genus Petaurus; species Petaurus breviceps. The sequence continues at coordinate 13,896,841 of NW_027185712.1, read as the reverse complement.
AGAGAAATATATTTTCTAGAATGAGGGGGTTGGCACTTTTTTTGTGCTCTTGTCCTGGTCAGACCACATTTGGAATATTGCACTGAGTTCTGAGCACTACATATTAGGAAGATATTTACAAGCTAAAATGCAATCTGGTGAAGGTGACTAGAATAGTGAGGAGTCTGGCGTTCATTCCATAGAAGAAGGAATACGATAAACTCAGTGTTTTTAGTCTGAAGAAGAGAAGACTTAGGAGACAATCTGATCACTGTCTTCAAGTATCTGAGTGGAAACTGGAGTCAGGTCTGGGCATGACATAAATCAATCAAACAAACATCAAATACTTATTGGGCATCCACTGTGCATTAGGCACTGTCCTGGGTGCCAGAGATATAGGCATTTTCCTCTTTTCTTTAAGAAACAAACGAAAAAACAACCTCCTAATAGAACAATTGAGATTAAGCAATATTACCATACTATTTTTTAAAATTATTTTTTTGTTATTTTTTTGCTTTTTGTAGGGAGAGGGCAGGCACTTGGGGTTAAGTGACTTTCCCAAGATTACACAGCTAGTAAATGTTAAGTGTCTGAGGTTGAATTTGAATTCGGGTCCTACTGCTTCCTCTGCTGGTGCTCTACTCACTGAACCACCTAGGTGCCCCTATTTTTTTTTTAAGACAATCCATACAGACTAACTTTTTAAAGCAGAGTCTAAGGTAGAAATCTGTTTCTAGCTTCACCAGGTATTAATACTATCAGTTACTTATTAAGTTATATTAGTAACATAGTATTACTTACTAAATAATAATAATAAAGTAGTATTATTTACATTAATACTGACTCATCAGTCATTAATACTATCAATCACTGCTTAACCTAGTTGATTTTGCAGATTTTCTGAAATAATTATTTTAAACTTATCCTGACTCCTGCTTTGGAGTCAAATCCTTCCACTGCCCCAGAATTTCAAGTCAATTTGGCATCAAAAGCCCTTCTGAATGGCTTTACTGAGCAGCCAGCAGCTGTCCTGGGTCATAACCACAGGGGGCTAGTCACCTTGATTGGACAATTGAGCTAATTAAAGGCACAGCACTAGTTTGTCTTCCTGGCCTTACAAATCAGATAAAAGTTCAGTTGTGGTGGGTTTTTCTCTTTTTTGGCTCTCTTATGGTCAAGGAAAAGATAAAACAAAAAGAGATTACAATTCCTTTGAGCATCTCTATAGTTTTGTAAGAAACTCCTTAATTTTTCCAGCCCAAGATAACTTAGAAGGACTTCAGGAAAGGTCTGCCTCACTTTGGTAAAAGGAGAGTGGAGACCAGTGCAGGTGGTATCCACTCAAGGCAGGAGAAGACTGTCAGCCACAGCACAGATTGGCAACCTAGGCCTGGTGGTCTTGGCTCAGCAGGCCAGCTGTGAGGCCTGCAGCCCAGTGGCAGCAGGCAAGCTGCCAGCCCGGGAACCCAGGATACAACAGGCACAACTAGGCCAGGCTATCCTAGCACAGTAGGCAAGCCATCAGCCCCACAGGTCCTGGTGCAGAAACCTAGTGAGACCACCCCTAGACTTCCAGTGCAAGAAGCTTGGGACAGTGCCCACTGTACCCCAGGAAAAGAGCTCAAACTTTAAAAAGTGAGCAAAAAAACCACAAAAGAGTCCTGATCTTAGAAAGCTACTATGGCTACAGGGAAGATCAAAACACAAACTCAGAGAAGGACAACAATGTCAAAATGCCTGCATGAGAAGCCTCAAAGGGAAAAATGAATTGGTCTTAAGCCCAAAAAGTTATTTTGGAAGAACTCAAAAAGCATTTTTAAAATCAAATAACAGATATAAAAAAAATTGGGAAAAGAAACGAGAGTTATGCAAGAGACTTATGAAAAAAGAGTCAACAGCTTGGAAAAGGAGGCACAAAAATTGACTGATGAGGGACAGCTAGGTAGCACAGTGAATAGAGCACTCCTGAAGTCAGGAGGACCTCAATTCAAATCTGACCTCAGACACTTGACACTTAACTAGCTGTTTGACCTTAGGCAAGTCACTTAATCCTAATTGCCTTTCCTTCCCCCCTCAAGAAAAACTGACTGATGAAAACAACTTCTTAAGAAATAGAATTGGCCAAATGGGGGAAAAAAATCCACTTAGGAAAACAACTCTTATAAAAGTAGAATTGGTTAAATGAAAAGGAGGCACAAAAGCTAACTGAAGAAAGTAATTCCTTAAAAATTAGAATTGGGCAAGTGGAAGCTAATGGCTTTATGAGACAACAAGAATCAGTCAAAATAAAAAAAAATAGAAGAAAATGTAAACTACCTCACTGGAAAAAAAAAACTGACATGGAAAATAGATCCAGGAGAGATTTAAGAATTATTGGATGACCTGAAAGCCATGTTAAAAAAGAGCCTGGACAGTATCTTTCAAGAAATTATCAAGGAAAACCGCCCTGATACCCTAGAACCAGAGGATTAAAGTCACTGAAAGAATCCACTGATCACCTCCTGAAAGAGATCCCAAAATGAAAACTCCAAGGAATATTGTAGCCAAATTCCAGAACTATTAGGTCAAAGAGAAACTATTGCAAGCAGCTAGAAAGAAACAATTCAAATATCAAGGAGCCACAGTCAGGATTACACAGGATTTAGTAACTTTTACATTAAAGGATTGGGGGGCTTGAAATATGATATTCTGGAAGGCAAAGAAACTTAGTTGTAACAACTAAGAATCAACTACCCAGCAAAACTGAGCACAATCTTTTTGCGGAAAAGATGGACATTCAATGAAATAGGGGATCCTGATGAAAAGACCAGAGCTGAACAGAAAATGTGATCTTCAAATACAAGATTCAAGAGAAGCATAAAAAGGTAAACAAGAAAGGAAAAAAAATGTTATTCAATAAGGTTAAACTGTTTACATGCCTACATGGGAAGATGATACTTGTAATTCTTAAGAACTATATCTTTATTAGGACAGGGAGAAGGAACATACTTAGACAGAGGGTATGAGTATAACTTGACTTTGTTGTGATGATAAAAAAATAAAGGGGTGAAAAAATGATTCTACTGGGAGAAAAGGAAAGAGGGAGGCAGATTGGGTAAATTATATCACATGAAGAGGCATGAAAGACCTATTACGGTAGAGGGAAAGAAGGGAGGGATGAACATGATTTGAACTTTACTCTCATTGGATTTGACTCAAAGAGGGAAAAACATACACATTTAATCTATTTTACCCTAAAGGGAAGTAGGAGGCAAAGGGAAAAGAAAAGGGGAGAGAGACTGGAGGGACAGGGTGAAAGGAGAGATAGGGAAAAGTATTAACAGGGGGAAAATAGAATGGAGGGAAACACACAGTTAGTAATCATAACTGTGAATGTTAATGGAATGAACTCTCCCATGAAATGGAAGTAGATGGCAGAGTGGATTAAAAACCAGAATCCTATAATATGTTGTTTACAAGAAACACATCTGAAGCAAAGAGACACACACAGAGTAAAGGTTAAAGGTTGGAGCAGAATATATTATACTTCAGTTGAAGAAAAAATAAAAGCAGAGGTAGCAATCCTGATCTCAGGCAAAGCAAAAGTAAAAATGGATCGACAAGGAAGGAGACTACATCTTGCTAAAAGGTACCACAGACAACGAATTAATAACAGTACTAAACATATATGCACCAAGTGGTATAGCATCCAGATTCTTAGAGAAGTTAAATGAATTACAGAAAAAAATAAACAGCAAAACTATACTAGTGAGGGGCTTCCACCATCACCTCTAAGAACTAGATAAATGTAACCACAAAATAAACAAGAAAAAGTTAAGGAGGTGCATAGAATTTTAAAAAAAGTTAGATATGATAGATCTTTGGAGAATGATGAATGAGAACAGAAAGGAATATACCTTTTTCCTCACCTTCACAAAAATTGACCATATATTAGGGTATAAAAACCTCACACTCAAGTGCAGAAAGGCAGAAATATTAAATTCATCCTTTTCATATCATGATGTAATGAATATTGCATGTAATAAGGAACATGGAAGGGTAGATCAAAAATTAATTGGAAACTAAATAATCTAATTCTAAAAAATGAGTGGCTTAAACAACAAATCATAGAAACAATCAATAATTTCATCAAAGAGAATGGTAATAATAAGACAACATACCAAAATTTATGGGATGCAGTCAAAGCAGTACTTAGGGAAAATTTTATATTTCTAAATGCTTACCTGAATAAAATATATAGAAGGAGCAGATCAATACATTGGGCAAGCAATTTAAAATGTTAAAAAAAGTAACAAATAAAAAAATCTCCAATTAAACACCAAATTATAAATTCTTAAAATCAAAGGAGAGATTAATAAAATCGAAATCAAGAAAACTATTGAAGTAATAAATAAGAGTAAGAGCTGGTTTTGTGAAAAAAAAAAACAATTAAGAAGATAAACCTTAGGTAAACTTGATTTTTTTGTTTTTGTTTTTTGCCTTTTCTGGAGGGCAAATGGGTTTAAGTAACTTGCCCAAGGTTACACAGCTAGGTTTTTTTTTTTGTGTGGGTGTTATGTGTTAGAGTCCGGAACAGAACTCAGGTCCTCCTGACTCCAGGGTCAGCACTTTACTCACTGCACCACCTACCGTGTTTCCCCGATAATAAGACCTATCCCGAAAATAAGCCCTCCCCTTACTGTGTAAGATTCCTCTAAAATAAGCCCTCCCCCGAAAATAAGCCCTATTGAGATTGCTACTGTAGTGAAGGTGATCCCCTGCGCTACACACTACATTACGGTACCCTCTGTATGCACCGCCCCCCCACCCCGGGTGAAATGCACGCCGCGCTCCGAGCTGCACTACGAGCAGGTTACCTGGACAAGACGTATTCATTTAAAGAGAGCTATATTGCTGGACGTGACAGATTGGGTCCACTTCTTCTGAAGGAAATGGAGGCGCAAGACATCCAGGACGGAATTCAGGGTATGGACACTTATGACGATGTTGTTGAAGAAGATGACATGATCATTATTGAATAAAGGTACATTTTTTTGTTCACATTTACCTGTTTATTAAAATTGCTGTCAATGTTCATTAAAATAAGCCCTCCCCTGAAAATAAGCCCTCTGGTGTTTTTCTGTCCAAAAAATTTAATAAGACAGTGTCTTATTATTGGGGAAACACGGTAGCAGCCCTATTTGTTTTTTTTTTTTGTAAATTTGATTTAAAAAGGAAAGAAAATCAAATTGCCAGTATCAAAAATGAAAAAGGTGAATTCACCATCAATGAAGATGAAATTAAAGCAATAATTAGGAGCTATTTGCCCAACTTTATGCTAATAAATCTGATGATCTAAGTAAAATGGATGAATATTTAGAAAAATATAAATTGCCCAGATTAACATAAAAGGAAATAAAATACTTAAATAACACCATTTTAGAGAAAGAAACTTAACAAACCATCAATGAATTCCCCAAGAAAAAATCTCCAGGGCCAGATGGACTTACAAGTGAATTCTACTGAACATTTAAAGAACAATCAATTCCAATATAATATAAACTATTTGGAAAAATAGGCAAAAGAATCCTCCCAAATTCCTTTTATGACACAAATATGGTGCTGATACCTAAACCCAGAAGAGCCAAAACAGAGAAAGAAAATTATAGACCATTTCCCTAATGAAGATTGATGCAAAAAAATTTTAAATAAAATATTAGCAAAGAGGTCAAGCAATTTGTCACCAGGATAATGCACTATGACCAGGTGAGATTTATACTAGGAATTCAGTTCAGTGGTTCAATATTAGGCAAACAATTAGCACAATTGACCATATCAATAACAGAACCAATAGAAATCATATGATTATCTCAATAGATGCGGAAAGAATTTTAGACAAAATACAGTATCCATTCCTATTAAAAACACTAGAGAGCACAGGCAAAAAGCTTTCACTAAAATGATAAGTAATATTTATCTAAAACCATCAACAAGCATTATCTATAATGAGGATAAACTAGAAGCCTTCCCAATAAGGTCAGGGGTGAAACAAGGATGCTCATTATCACCACTATTATTCAGTATTGCAAGTTGCATGTTAGCTTTTGCAATGAGAAGAAAAAGAAATTAAAGGAATTAGAATAAGCAATGAGGAAACAAAACTATTGCTCTTTGAAGAGGATATAATGTTATACTTAGAGACTCCTATCGAATCAATTAAAAACCTACTTAAAATAATTAACTTTAGCAAAGTCATATAATATAAAATAATCCCACATAAAGCATCATCATTTCTATATATTAACAAAAAAGCTCAGTAGCAACAGATAGAAAGAGAAATTCCATTTAAAATAACTGTAGATAATATAAAATATTTGGGAGTCTATTTGCCAAGACAAAACCAGAAACTGTATGAGCAGAATTATAAAACGCTTTTCACATAAATAGTGTCAGATCTAAACAATTGAAAAAATATCAATTGCTCATGGTTAGGCTGAGTTAATATAATAGAAATGACAATTCTACCCAAATTAATTTACTTATTCAGTGCCATACCAATCAACTACCAAAAAATTATTTTATAGAGCTAGGAAAAATAACAAAATCAATCTGAAGAACAAAAGGTCAAGAATACCAAGAGAATTAATGAAAAAAAATGCAAAGGAAGGTGTCCTAGCTGTACCAGACCTAAAATTATATTATAAAGCAGCAATCATCAAAACCATTTGATACTGGCTAAGAAACAGAGTGGTGGATCAGTGGAAAAGATTGGGTACACAAGACACAGGAGTAAATGACTGTAGTAATCAACTGTTTGATAAACCCAGAGACCCCAGCTTTTGGGATAAGAACTCACTATTTGACAAAAATTGTTGGGAAAGCTGAAAAATATTATGATAGAAACTATACATAGAACAATATCTCACACTATATATCAAGATAAGGTCCAAATGGGTACATGATTTAAACATAAAGGGTGATACCATAAGCAAATTAGGAAAATAAGGAATAGTTTATCTGTCAGATTTATGGAGAAGGGGAGAATTTATAACCAAACAAGATATAGAGAACACTATGAAATAGAAAATGGACAATTTTGATTACATTAAATTAAAAAGGTTTTACACAAACAAAACAAACACAACTAAGATTTTAAGTAAAGCAGAAAGATGGGAAACAATTTTTACAGTCAGTGTTTCTGATAAAGGCTTTATTTCTCAAATATATAGGGAACTGAGTCAAATTTATAAGAATAAAGTCATTTTCCAACTATAAATGGTCAAAGGATATGAACAGTTAGCTTTCAGATGAAGAAATGAAAACTATCAATAGTCATATGAAAAAATGCTCTAAATCACTATGTATTAGAAAAATGCATATTAAAACAACTCTGAGGTACCACCTCACACTTATCAGATTGGCTATTATGAGAGAAAATGATAAATATTAGAGAAGATATGGGGAAATTGGACTAATGCACTGTTGGTGGAGTTGTAAACTGATCCAGCCATTTTGGAGAACAATTTGGAACTATGCCCAAGGAGTAAACAAACTGTGCATACCCTTTGATCCAGAAATATCACTATTATGTCTGTATTCCAAAGATATCATAAAAAGGGGGAAAGGACCTACATGTAGAAAAATATTTATAGCATCTCTTTTTTGTGATGGCAAAGAATTGGAAATCGAGGGGATGCCCAGCAATTGGGGAATGACTGAACAAGCTGTGGCTCACTGTAATGGAATGGAATATTATTGTGGTATAAGAGATGATGAGTAGGAGAACTTCAGAAAACTCTGGAAAGACTTATATGAATTGATGCTGAGTAAAGTGAGCAGAACCAGGAGAACATCATACAAAGTAACAGTAACATTGTGTTATGATCAGCTATGAAGGACTTAGCTCTTCTCAGCAATATAATGATCCAAGAAAATTCCAAAAGACTCATAATGGAAAATGCTATCCGCTTTCAGAGAAAGAACTATGGAGTCTGAATACAGATCAAAGTATACTAGTTTCACTTCTTTATGTGGCTTTTCCCTTTTATTCTGTTTCTTCTTTCACATCATGACTAATGTGGAAATATGTTTACATGATTACATATATATTATTATACATATTAATATACATATATAATATTATATTGCTTTCTGTCTTGGGGAGAGGGCATGAAAGGGAGGAGTGAGAAAAAATTTGCAACTCAAAAATCTTATTTAAAAAATGAATGTTGAAAGCTTTCTTTACATGTAATTGGGAAAAATAAAATACTATTTTAAAAAAGTGTTTAGCGATCTTCCCAGGGGAAGAAAAAAATTTACCTATGGTACATTTTAAAGCTTAATCTGCATTATTCGCATTACCTCCATCATTTTCTCAAGTCTAGACAATCAACAAAACAATAAATGAAACTGGGATTGGTAGTATTTGCTAATTTCCAAGGTGTAAATGGTCTCACATTGAAAATTTAACAATACCAGGTTATGGACCAGGACATGAACTCAAGTTTTTGGAGTTGATGACCATTGCCCTTCCTGTCAAGCTACCTTTCCCTTTAGCTGAGTTACTTATAGTATCTTTCCTTATTTTTGTATCCCTCATGTAAAACAAACCCAATATACCATAGCCTCAATCTACAGAATGACTAAATTTAACTCCTGAGTTTGTTTTGTGGAGTGTGGAAAAATGGCAATATAGTATAAAAAGAGCTGAATTTAGAGACCTGAGTTCGAATTCTGGCGTCTGATTGTTATTAGCTGTATGACATTGGGCAGGTCACTGAAAATGAAAGGGTTGACCTATGTGAACTCTAATGTCCCTTTCAATTAGAATTCCTTTGACACTAGCCTCTTCTGTGTCTAACAGTACCTTGGGTTCTTATGTCTGGCAAACTGCAATTGGTGCCATTGAAAAGAAGGCTCAATTTGGAGCCAGAAGACTTAGGTTGTATGCACTTGGAAAAGTAATTTGATCTGAATCTCAATTTGTAAAATGGGGATATTAATGTTTACACTGCCTAAGTTACAGGCTTGTGGTAACAAATTGAATAATTGGCTGGACTTGGAATCAAGAAGACTGGAGTGAGTTCAAATCATACCTAAGACACTTACTATCTGGGTGCTAATGGGTGACATTTCACCTTTGCCTACCTCCACTTTCTCATCTGTAAAATGGTGACAATAATAGCACCTACCTCACAGGATCAAATGAGACATGAAGTACTTGCAGTACTGTATACACAATAGATACATATATGTGTAAATATTATATATACATATATGTATATGTGTGTATATAAAAATACATACATGTATGTATACATATAAGCTATTTTAGGGGCCTGGTTCCCTTGGAAGATCAGGTACTTGTCACTAAGTTTCTCATGATAATTCTACGTTCTCTCTCTCTCTCTCTCTCTCTCTCTCTCTCTCTCTCTCTCTCTCTCTCT
>NW_027185712.1:13870007-13877437 GCF_028583685.1 Petaurus breviceps papuanus | reverse complement strand
AGATCGATTCTGCTGGCCCCTAATAGGAACAGGCATAGAATTGTATGTGTGATTATTATAATATTAATCAACTGGGGGTGGGGAGGAGAATGGTTTGGATCTTGATATTCATTAGTGTAATACTTAGGCTCACATTTCTCTAGAATTTCAGCATGGTAAGTTTGTAGAGTAGTAATTTCAAAAAGCCCCTCAGTCCCCACCCTCCACTTCTCTGAAATACTGGGTTGAGAAGGATAGGTGGAGTAGATCCCAGGCTCCAAAGAGGTGGGACAGGCAGCTACCAAATAATGTGATGTGAGGAGGGGCATCTGCCCTGCTGCCTAACTAGCTGTGTGACCTTGGCCAAGTCACTTAAAAATGATGGAAAATACACTAGGTGGATTGTAAAGTCTCTTCCAGCTCTAAGACTGGATATTCCTGTGGTCTATCTTGACCCTTCCCACTTCCAGGCCTAAATTCACTGAAAGTAGAGACTCATTGGGTGTTATCTGGCACACATCTGGGTCAAATAACACAGGTGTGAGTGTTACTTGTTCCCAACCTTCTCCCACTGTTCCTCTATGAAGATTGTCTTATAAGAAGACCCTAAAAGGGTGGGAATTCTAGAGTGTGTGCACTAGTGTTCACTTGTGTGTGTACAAGGTGCAGATTTGTAGATTCATTAGGGGAAGCAGGAATGGTATGGAGCTGGGTACCCAGAATAAAGAGAGCGAGTTTCAGGTGCTTCAGCCTATGGTCTTGTTGGGGAGATAGTGAGAATGGCCCTTCGGGCAGCCCCAACTTGACCAGTTTCACTTTGTCCAACAAGACTTCCTTGATTCCTCTCTGCAACAGTGAGAATGGACTGTGGTCCTTCATATTCCCACATATTAGATCTTTGGGTAGCTCTCTTTGGCAGTGCAGAATAGCTCAATTCATATTTATATTAGTCACTTCCTAGGTACAATGTGCTGGGTGAGGTCCTGGAAATAAAAGATAAGTATGGCCTAGATGGCCAAAGGGTTGGAAACAAGAGAACACTGATAGCTGTGACCCAAGGGGAGAAGATGAAACATCAGGGTATAGTATTAGAGTCAGACCTGGGTTCAAATCTCTCCTCCAAAGCTTACAGCCTCCATGACCATCAGCAACTCGCTTAACTTCTCTAGTCTTTAGGCAACTCTAAATTAGAGCATAGGGGTGTGGGGTGTGGGGGCCAAGCATAGAGCTGTATCTGAGGAAGGAAGAAACCACTTTCACCTTGGGGGTGGGGTGGATGGTGGGTGGGTTAGGAATCAGGGAAAACTTCAGGTAAGTAGGTCGAGGGTTGGAGATGGGGGTGGCAGGAGGTGGAAGGAATGAGTCTATTAAGGCATGGGGAAAGTAGTGGTTGTCGTTCTTCTTGAAGAGGACCAAAATGACATCACTATGTTGGAGTCAAGATACAGTGTGTGCGACTGTGGCTGATCAGACCAACCTGAACTCAGAAGGCTCTACCACAGGTGGGGCACTGAACACTCAGAGTGAGGATGTCTCTAAATTTGGACATCTCATGTTTCTTCTGAGTTACTGGGATTCTGCTTCACTCACAGAGCACAGTACCTTCTTAAGTCCCAGAGAGGGCAGGGGACAAAACAGAATAGGCACATTTGGCTGGAATAGAAGTAAAAAGTAATAATGTGAAATGAGGAGAGTATTGAATATCAGGTTCAAGAGCTTATACATTATTCAGTAGGCAATAGGAAGCCTTTGATGCCCCTTACCCTGTCCTTTCTCTGATTGTTTCCTGTTCAGGAATGTTGTCTGCCCAGTTAAACTGGGTTGACCAGATGATCTCAGAGATTCCCTTTAGCTCTAAGGAATAGGAAACAGAACCTGAAAGATTGGGAAGTTCTTGATTTCTAGAGTTATGAAATGGTTTTTTTTTTTCTTTAAAAACAAAACAAACTAAACCAATGACTTGGGATTGGGAAGGGGGGTGCAAATCATTAAGGAGGGCCTCGAGAAAGGGAAACGCCATCATTGCCTTGGTAGGTGATTGAGAAAGTAGGAACAGAAGCAAAAGCCCACCAAAGCTCTAGCCCTAAATAAAACCATTGGTAGCAATCATGGGGCAGGCAGGGGCTAGTGAGAGGATGTGGGACCACTCTCCAGAGCTCGAGAATCTTAATAAGTTTTTGAGCTGTAGTCCAGTCATGACGGCACTGAAGCAGATTCAGTTCACTGATGCACCAAGATTCCCTGGGCCCCTCAGTATTATTTCTGAATGTACTCTTTACTCTGTAAATGGTAGTAATAATAAAAAGAAGAACTGACATTTATCTAATGCTTTAAGGTTTGCAAATAAATAAGTCTGCTTAGAAGAAAATGACTTGGGGCTGGTGGAAGGAAAAAAGGGAGGGGGAGGCTTTGATGTATAATCCTGTGAAAGCAGGAACAAGGGCAGTAGAATGCAGAATGCAGAGAAGGATCCAGGATATCAGGCTCTGGGCTGGTGAACACCCTTCACTGACCAGGCTGACCTTGGACCCAGAATGGGAAGCAAGTGAGTGCTGTCCAGGGATGCTTTCAGCCTCAGAGGTTCCATGAGGCAATTTGTGACAAAGTGGTCTGGGCCCCTAAACACACTCTAGCCCATGGGCTTTTGGCTCTTTTTTGTGTCATGTTTTTTTTTCCTTTGGCAGTTGAGGAAAGCCTATAGGGCCCTTTTGCAGATAAATGTTTTTAAGTGCAAAAGCCAAAATACATAGGATTGTGAAGGAAACCGATCATACTGAAAAATAATTATTAAAAACAAAGTTCACAAAGTCCAGGTTGAGAACTCTTGCTCTAGACCTTGGTCTGGTTCTTCCAGATGGGGGTGTGTATTCACCTTGCCCCAGCTGCTTACCCCTCTCCCACTCTTTCCTGAGGCAGAGGTAATATTTCCAATAGGGACAAGATACAAATGAGAAGAATGCAGATGAAAATGCCCCGACACCCCACCTTGTGTCCCCTCCACCTGACATGACCAGCCCACTTCACTATAGTCATTCTCTTCAGGCTACCTGTCTCTACACCCCATTATGACTCTTCCCACCAGGGCTCCCAGACACCATCCTTTCTTTAGCTGGGGATGTGACCCTTCACAATGTTGCCACTCTCTCCCCTTATGATTTATCCAAGATCTTTTCTACTCTCCCCTAAAATACATTTTCTGCTCTAGCTAGATTGGTACCCTCATTGTCCTCCAGACACATCATTTCCATTCTTACATTTGTGCTTTTGCCAGACATGGAGTGTTTTCTCCCTTCCCATTTGTCTATACCAGGTATTCTAAATCTTTTTTATGTGTGTCCTGGACCCCTTTGGTAGTCTGCTGAAACCTGTGGACCCCTTCTCAGAATAATGTTTTTAAATTCATAAAATACATATTATTACAAAGGAAACCAATTATATTAAAAAACAGTTATCAAAATAACATTAATTTAAAGAACCAAGTTCACAGACTACCAGGTTGAGGACCTTTGGTCTCTATAAATCCCATCCATTCTTTTACAGAATATGACCTACCTCCACCAAAAAACCTTCAGGTACTCCAGCCAACATGTCAACCTTCTTTGAAATCCTATAATTTATAGGCTTTGTCCCATACAATCAGAAATTTAATTATAAATGATCTTGTGTGGCTATTTTGTTCTTTCACATGTACTAGTCTTGTCTTTCCAGCTAGACTAAGCTCTCTTCTGGAAGGGACCATAACTTCTCCTTGTCATATATCCCTCAAAGCCCCTAGCACTGGGCAAGCTATGAATCCCAGCTCTTCCTTTCTATCTTTGCAACCTGGGAAAAAATCTTTTCAATTCTGAGTGTGTTTCCTTAGCTGTAAACGAAGGAGTTGATGGAGATGATTTCAAGGTCCCATCCTGCTCTAAACCCCATAAACTCTTGGTTGAAATGTCTTGGATGTAACACTATTAGGTAGTAAATGTTATGAAAATAAGCCTTTAAATGAATACCTAGGTACAATTTGGTACCTTTCTTAAGGGTCATTAACATGTATGACTCCAAATCCTTTCCCTGTTTTCTTTTTTACAATTTCAAAGATAGAAATTCTTAGCCTCTACCTCACCTATTTGTCCTGGCCTTAAAACCCTCACACTTTTGTTGTTAGTCCTATAATAAAAATCCCCATAGCTTCTTTCACAGCAGGGGGCTATGTCTTAGTCTCTCCCTTGCTCAGCTATCTGAGAAAGGAAGGAAGGGGAAGGAAGGGAAAGAAAGGAGGTGGAGGTGGACTGGGGGATGGTATGTGAGGGAAGACATTCCCCCAACCTACCCCTCTCCCATCCCAGCTTTCTTGCTTCTCTACCTGGCAGAAGCAGAGAGAGATTACAATCACATCATTTTGTAAGGAGCCCCCTCCCAATCTGACTTGAATGGAAATTCTTCAGTCCTTTTGAGTTGAGGTGGCCTTCATCGGCATGCAGCTTTTACAGCTTCCCTTCTGAAAAAACTTGCTTTCTTTTCTGGAACTTTTGGTTAAAATTACAGGCTTTATTATTATTAATAGTAACTCACATTTCTATAGTTGCTTTAAGGTTTCCAGAGTATTTTCCTCAAAGCAACTGTGCAAGGCAAAAGAATGAATATTATTGCCTCCACCTTGCAGATGAGAACACTGAGGCCCTGAGAGGCCTGACTTGAACTTATACCAGACTGAAATTTTAACCAATAACACTTGGATACAACTTAACAAGGTAAGTAGAAACGCAAAGTGTTTTTTATCCCAAGAGACTCACCTAAACTTTTCACCCTTGGATTGAGAAGGGACAAGAGTTAAAGTGGTTTTTCAGTCCCAGGACATCTATATATGCCCTCATCCAGACTGAGTTCTATCTAAGGTCATTCAGGAAATAGATGCTTATTTGCTTGTTTATTTATTCAGATTTTTTTCCCATAAGAATTGGGATTGGAAAGGACCTGAGGGAGTGTCTAATCATAAGGTCCCAGATTTAGATCTGGAAGGGGGCTCAGAGGCCAGTTAGTTCAGCTTCTTCATTTTACAGATGGAGAAACTGAGGCCTGGAAAGGTTAAGATAGGTACCAGGTGACAGACACACTGCCACTCCACCCCATAGTGTGGTCTACACCATATCTGACCACAGGCAGTCATTGTATCTCAAAGTTTCCGTACCTGTTTCCTCCTACACCCCCTCCCCCCCCACTCCCACCCCAAACCCACGCACCCCTCAACTCAACTTGTTTCAAAAGTTGATTACCCAAGGTGACATGAGAAATAAACAGCAGGGCTGGGGTTTTAATCAAGGACTTCTGATTCCAAATCCAGAATTTTTTCAACTGTTCTGTGTAGATAGAGACATTAGGAAGTGAAATGATTTATCCAAGGTCACCTAGTAGTAAAGACAAGATTTGAACTTGGGTCTTCTCACTCCAAATCTGGGGTATTTCCCATCACACCACATTTTCACTGCATTGAATCACTCCTTATTTCTGAGCCAAGCACAACCAAATGCTCTGGCCTTGTTTTCCTGTCTGGTCTCAAGCTTATATAAAAGTAAGTAATTCCCTCCCTTATTTTGCAGATCTCTTCTCACCTAGTCACCAAAATTTCTTTCAGCTTAGCCTCTCTTTAGATTCAAAGGCTCTATACCCATTATCAATTAGCATTTATAAATATAGTCATTTAGGTACACAACATGTAATATGTCATTCAGATCCAACCTGCTATGTTGGTAAACAACTGAAACTGCCTACATGTGGTGATATTTCAGGAGTCCCTAGTACAAAGCTTCACCAATCCCCTCCCCCACTAAAGCACTATTCAGAAATGTCTGAAATTTCACCATTCAGTTCAGTCTTTTAGGTTAAAGAATTCCCTCTTTCCCCAAAAAAACATTCCTTCCCCCAAGTATTATTTACACCTTAATGAGAATTGTTTATCTTTTCTTTCCTTTATGAGACAATAGGAAAGAGTAGATTTTGAAAATGAACCAGAAGGACAGGTAGGCACCAGCCCTGGAGTCAGGAGGACCTGAGTTCAAATCCAGCCTCAGGAGTACAAGCTGTTTGACCCCAAACAATCATTTAATCCCAATTGCTTAACCCTCCTGCTCCCCAAAAAGTGAATAAGAACCGTTGAGGGAGGAATAAGAAGGGGAAGAGAGTGGACTAATGTTGCTAATTCCATGTATTTGGCAAGGGGATAGCCCTGATGCCACACCCACCAGAGGCCTATTCTAGAAGCCATATAAAACAAAGGGGGCCTGGGGTGGGGAGATTTCTTGCAAGGGTTATGGCTCAATGTGATTGGGAAGCTTGTGGGAATGGGCATGAACTCTAGGGAGGAGTCATGGAATTCCTCCTTTGCTCTTGTGGGAACCATATGGCCCTCCCTCCCCCTGTCCCTCATTCTACATGCCTTTGGTAACATCCCTGTAATTGATTCTTGCCTCAACCTTCCCAAAAGTCCTTTTCAGTTACTAATGAGTTCTGCAGAACACCAAACACGCATTTAGGTCTGTTGTTCTAATTCATTAGCATAATGGGCCATACTAGGAGCAGTTATGATAATAAGTGCTAATAAGAGAAAGGAGTGATATTGACGGATCCCAGCTACCCAAGCCTATAGTGTATTCTAGAAGGGTTCCAAGGTGGCCATTTGCAGGGGGAGGGGAGGAAGGAAAGTGAAGGGTTAGGGCATTCATAGAAATTGAGTCACTCCCCAGCTTTCTTCTGTCAGCTATGTCCAGTGCCTTCCTCTGCCTGGAACACCCTTCCTGCCCATGCCTGACAGTTGTTTCCCCTTCTGACCTACAAAAAGATTCTTAACTTTCCCTCCAACTCAAGGAAGCCTTCTAGGATTTCTTCTGAGGTGATCCTGATTCTCACTCAACATGCATCTCTTGCTAATTTCTGATTTATGCTCATTCCCACTCAGGGCATGGATATCTCTGCTGGTACTTGACATTAACTTATTTATCATTGTCAGGGCCATAACAAACAATTTTCATGCCAAGGGCAATCAGCATGAAATTCACTGTGAAACTGACTTTTGAAACAAATTCAGTTCAAGTGTCAGGGGAGGCAGAGACCCTGAGTGACTCCCTGTGGTGGCAGAGGGAAGCTCACCTCGAGTGTCATGGGGCATGGGTAGAGGGGATGTGCATGTCATCTGGCAGCTTCCTATCTTAATTAATTTTTCTTGCTAACTAGGTGTAAGCTTAGATGTTTCTAAACTACTGAAGGACTGTAAGTGCTTTTGGTGCCTTCTATATACTAAAACCCTGTAGTAAAACATTGGTTGCATCACCCTAATTATGTCTTTGACCAATATGAGAACCACAGTCTAGTACTTAATCCTTTCCTTTCTTCCCTCCCTCCCTCCTTTCTCCTTTCCTTCGTTCTCTCTTTCCTTCCTTCCTTCCTTCCTTCCTTCCTTCCTTCCTTCC
>NW_027185712.1:13840124-13869997 GCF_028583685.1 Petaurus breviceps papuanus | reverse complement strand
TTCCTTCCTTCCTTCCTTCCTTCCTTCCTTCCTTCCTTCCCTCCTTCCTTCCTTCTTTCCCTCCTTCCTTTCCTCCCTCCCTCCTTCTTTCCTTCCTTCCTTCCTTCCTTCCTTTCTTCCTTCTTCCCTTCTCTCCTTCCTTCTTATCTCTTCTTCTTTCCTGTATGTTTTGTCTCTCTAGAGATATTACAATCTCCTCTAGGCCAGTGAATACTGTGCTTATCAAAAGACTGGGAATAATTCAATAAACACTTATTATGATTCTTATAGGTACCAGGAACTATGTTAGGCCCAGTGGATACAAAAGACAAAACTCTCTAGGTGACCCTGCCCTCAAGGACCTTACATTCCAATAGGGGCCAGAGAGAGAGCTCAGTGCAAACTTTTTGAAGAGATTTGCCTGAGTTACTTAGAAATTATGGCAGAACCTGCACAGAAATGTGCCCTCATCCCTGGGCAACAAGAGCAGAAAAAAGTACTCAGTGACAAATTATTCTATGGCTCTAGTTAGAGAGGAAAGGCAAATATGGAAGCTGAAGGATACCAAGTTAAATATCCAGGTGGCCAGTTGGAGGAGTTTTTGGTTTATTAGCTGAATGAGTTACATATCTAGGCTCTATTATGTTTCAGCACAAATACAGGAAAATGGGCCTTCAAGACTTCTAGACACCTGTCTTCTCTCCAGGAGATTTCTGTCCCAACAATAGACCTTTGAATGTCCTTGGTCAGCAGGGAGGAGCTGGGCTGTTCTATGAAAGGAAGCCTCTGTCAGGCTGAGCTAGGAATGGCCAGTCATCCTAACAGTGGTTGATATTCATACTGTACATTCATATTCCCAAATGTTCTCCCATCTTTAACCCCATTTCCCTTTCCAGTGTCTCTTTGTGAATGGTCAAACCTTCAATCATTCTTTCCCTTTTACAGATGGCTACCCCATGGCCCAGAGAGGTTAAGTGATTTGCCCAGACTCACACAGTACAATGGCAGAGATTGGGCCAGAAGTCTACACTGCCTGTCCTGGGCTTTCTCAGCTAGATGACTCTGTCATTGGTGGATATGATTCAGTTCCACCACGGGGGCAGGAACAGGAGGAAGAGGGAAGCTCTGAAGCTGAAGAAATACCATCAATTCTCACTTCAGATGCCACCTTGACCCCCTTCCCCATCTTACCTAAACCCCCACAGTATACCAGAAGCTGCCAAGCACAATCCAGCCGCTAGAACTAGAGGTCACAGAAACATAGGCTTCCTAAAATTTATGGGCAGACTTTATGACAATGGAAATATTTTTTTAATTGAGGTTTGCGCCACCATTACACCACTAATTTAATTATTCCCCATATTTCATCCATCATCTTATCCTTAGGAAGCACGTAGCTCATCTTTCTGACAAGAAAGCATGGGATTGATTAAAGGGGGAAGGGAAGAAAGGAATTTGCTCATGGTAGCTGAACTTCTGGAGAGAGAGAGTGGAAGAAGAAGGAGAGAAAGCAGCTATCGAGCCACACTCTATCCTGGATATCATCACACAGTCCTATGCATTCTTGGCCTTCCATGTACCCATATCCTTATCTGGACAGAGACATGAAATTTCAGTCACAGTCACATATGCCATGCATGTTCATACTCTATCATACAAGCACAACACAAAGGATCACAAATAGGCATTCACACACATTGTCACGCTCAGTCTCACAAACCTCATCACATATATAGGTAATTATATCCATCCCCACATATCATTTCATATGTACCCGTTGTTTACTTGTTTCAGTTGCGTCCATCTCTTCATGACCTCATCGGGGATTTTCTTGGCAAAGTTACTAATGTGGTTTGCCATTTCTTCCTCCAACTCATTTTACAGATGAGGAAACTGAGGCAAACAGGGTTAAGTGACTTGCCCAGGGTCACACAGCTAGTACGTGTCTGAGGCTGGATTTGAACTTGGGTCTTTCTGACTCCAGGCCCAATGCTCTATCCACTGAGCCACCTAGTTGTCCCCTCTCGTATGTACATACACATTCCTATAAGGTACACGTATTCACTACCCATATGATAAACTTACTTACATCTATACGTTCTCAATACATAAAACCACAAAGAATCTTACACATTTACTTACATACATATAGTCATACAATCTTGCAAATCTACTGCATAAGATACAGTCCTGTCAATACTTTTATAAGGACCAGCAGTAGAGAATGAGGTACTTCTCCATCTCTGTCTTTTTTTCTCTCTTTCTGCCCCTTTCTTTCTATAACCATCTCTCTCTCTCTCTCTCTCCTTCTCCCTCTCTCTCCCTCTCCCTCTCTCTCCCTCTCTCTCTCCTCCCCCTGTCTGTCTCTCCTCCCTCTATCTGTCTCTCCTCCTTCCTTCTTTCCACTCTGTACAACTTATATTTGATCAATAACCTATGCCCTTGCCTTTTCTTCTAACCTCATTCTCTGTGGGAATTTGAAGGCTGCCCCTGCTACCCTATGCTGGCTGGTCCTCCCCTCTGGCCATTTCTGTCTCTTCTCTGGATGCACCATCCCTCCTCCAGACCTACCATGCCAACCTCACTGACAAATGCCTGTATAGTCACCACCTCTGCCCCACCCTGACCACTGGCATGAGATCCCTAAGGCTCAAGCCCACCCCAAATTATACATTGGCAACTTGGAGGTGATACATGCTTTGGAACAGAATGATAACTTGTTGTAAATGGAATTGAGAAAATTTCAGGGCTTAAAGGAGGACGGAGGATGTGAAGACATTGACCAGATCTTGTATGAGTTCAAAGCCCACCTTTTCCCATGCAGTATCCCCTCTCCAGGTCACATTGATATTTTTTCTGATTTCTGACTTGATTCAGAAGAACACACATTAGTACTTGGTCACTTAACTACCCTGTGTTATTTTCTATTTTCTCTTTATGCTTTGTCTTCTGAGATAGACTGTGAGCTCTCTGAAGGCAGAGGGAATTTCTTTGGCTGTCTTCCCTACAGTGCCCAGCTCAGGGTTGGCACATAATCTATGCCTAGTAAAGACTGGTTTATTGATCAAGATTGCCTGGCTGTGTGCATATATATGTATAAGGGTGGTAATGGTCGTGGTGTACAGGTTGTGTGTGTGTGTGTGTGTGTGTGCTGCAGAGTAGTAGGGTACAGAAGTATTCTGAAAATATATTTAGAGGGGTGGCTAGGTGGCACAGTGAATAGAGCACCGGCCCTGGAGTCAGGAGGACTTGAGTTCAAATTTGGCCTCAGACACTTAACACAAAAAACTAGCCATGTGACCTTGGGCAAGTCACTTAACCCCAATTGCCCTCCAAAAAACAAAAAAGAAAAAAAAA
Organism: Petaurus breviceps papuanus; assembly: GCF_028583685.1. NCBI lineage: Eukaryota > Metazoa > Chordata > Mammalia > Diprotodontia > Petauridae > Petaurus > Petaurus breviceps. The sequence goes on along the minus strand of NW_027185712.1, from coordinate 13,866,661 downwards.
GAAAATATATTTAGGAGTAGTTAGTGAACTACTATGTTGGTGGTATAGTGGTTAGAGTGTGGGGCCTGGAGTTGGGAAGATTCATCTTCCTGAGTTCAAATCTGCCTCAAGACACTTACTATCGGCATGACCCTGAGCAAGTCACTTCACCCTGTTTGTCTCAGTTCCTCATCTGTAAAATGATCTGGAAAAGGAAATGGCAAACCACTCCAGTGTCTTTGCCAAGAAACTACCCCCCTCCATGGGGTCACAGAGAGTCAGACAAAACTGAAATAACTGAACAACAACAACCACCACACAATCTACCTGGGAAGTTTGTAAAGAAAAAATCCCTATTGATGCTCAATAGATATTTTATGGAAGGAAGAAGAGGGAAGATGAAGAAAGAAGGAAAAGAAACAAAGAAGAAGGAGGGAATGAAAGAAGGAAGGGAGAGAAGACAAAAGAGAGGAAGGAAAGGAGAGAAAGAACCAGACAGTAATAGTTGGAGAAAACACAACAAAACAGACAGGAATTGAATGAGAGGCAAAGGGTGAGAGGTGAAGAGGGAAGTCATCAAAACTGCATTAGAGGTATCCAGAGACTGGGGGAGCACCGAGGAGTCGGGAGGGAGAACCACCAAACCAGCCTGTTGTGTTCCTTCTCCCAGATTCTAGCAGCAGAACCAGCCTCATTAGTCATTGTGAAAGCTCCAGGTGACTGGCTGAGGGCAGCACGACCCATGACCCAACTTGATCAATCCTAATGGAATGGAGCACAGGGGCATTTGCTCGAGGGAGAGAGATCATCCGTCCTTCCCGACATTTCCGTCCTTGTAACTTTGTCAGCTGTCAGGAAGCTGCAGGGTAGGCATCTGTCCACAGGACCTCCCCCATACCAAGTCTGATCTAGAAACTCCTGAGGGACTGGGGAAGTAGAAAGGAGGGGATGGGAAATCATTTAGTGCAGGTGGGATCTTGCAGCACCTCTTTAATCATGTATTGGTGCCCACCTACCTTACCTAATGCACAGGGTTCGTGATATCCAAAGACACTGAATTCAGAGGAGATAATTGAGGTAAAGGTATTATTTTGGGAAGGCCCCCTGTATTCTCAGCATGGGAAAGGAAACCTTACTAGAAGGTAGAAGACACTCCCTGTTCAAAATTCTTCCTTACCTACAAGACATCAGAACCATCTCCCTCTCCTGATTTCCTTCCTCTTTTCCCATTTCAGTCAGTGGTACTGTCCATCTCCAAAGGGCAACATCTGGAGTTATATCTGACTCTTCTCTCTGCCTTCATCCTCACACAGGAAGGGCCTGTTGATTTCTCCTGTTCTCTTAAATATACCCCTGACTTTTTAATTCTTGTGGGCACCCATCACATTAGGACAGGCCCTCATCAGCAGCCTCTCAAAGGGTCTCAGCTCTTCTCCTGCCCCCTCCTTCCAGTTTCCTGAGCCATAATCTGCTTCCCTGTAATTTCTTCTCTTTGGTCCTACTTCTGTTCCCTAGGATCGAACACCATTAAGTTTGGTCCCTCTTGCATATGATGTCCCCCCCCTGCATATATTCCAAGTCAGCAGTTATGTTGTCCTGAAATCTCCTCTTGTGCAGGCTAGATGCTGCAGCTTGCTTAGTGGTTCCTCAGCTGGCATGCTTTCAAGTGGACCTTGTCCTACATAGATTTTTTAACTTTTCACTATTTTTCCTAAACTGCGTCCCCCAGAACTGAACACAAGACTCCTAATGTGGTCTGACCAGGGTAGATAGAAAACAGGAGGATGTTCGCTTTCCTCATTCTGGACAACAGGTTTAGGTTTTAACACAATTTAAGACTGTGGAGGGTTGTTTTTTTTTTTTTGAGGTTCTTACTTTATACATTATTGACTCATTGAGCCATTAAATACTCTCTTCCCTCCCCCTATTCCTAATCTTTTCAAATGTATGACTTAGTGCAGTTGGATAGAAGTCTATATGACTCAGATGCTAAGGGCATTGGGGAGAGCACTGGGCTTGGAGTCAGGAAGACCTGTGTTCAAATCTGACCTCAGACATTTACCCTGGGCAGTCACTTAGCCTGTCTGCCTAGGTTTCCTCAACTTAAAAACGGGGATAATAATGGGACTTACTTCATGAGATTGTTGTGAGGATCAAATGAGTTAACATTTATGGAGTGTTTAGTACAGTGCCTAGTGCGTAGTAGGCACTATATACATGTTGGCTATTATTATTATTATTATTATTATTATTTGTGTGTGGGGTAGGGCAATTGGGGTTAAGTGACTTGCCCAAGGTCACATAGCTAGTTTTGTGTTAAGTGTCTGAGGCCGGATTTGAACTCAGGTCCTCCTGACTCCATGGCTGGTGCTTTATTCACTGCCCCACCTAGCCACCCCTTGGTTATTCTTATTAGTAAAGAAGATAAACACTGACCCTGCAATCTTGTTGAGTGAACTCTGTTTTCATAGTCAGTACAAAGGTGAGCAGGCAACTGACCTCCATTTGTATAATCTCAAAATCTAAATGACTAGTGTCTGATTTAATAAGGTTTTCTGATTCCCGACAATATATGGAGAGAACCTGTCCCAAAAGGACCAGCATGTGATTACAGACACATGCCTATATATCTAAATTTTCATTCACTGTACTGAGGCATCACTTAAAAAAATCATAATAATGCCTTCCATATGGCACTTTATGGCATTCAAAGCTTTTATTTATTGAAGTGAAAAAGGACATTCCCCTAGCTAGTTCTTAAATGCTGTACACATTCTATCCCTGACAACCCCATGGGACAGGTATGGGAAATGTTATTATACCCATCTGAGAGGTGGGAAAGCTGAGGTGTAGAGAAGTGAGGTGAGTGGCATGAGGGTAGTGAATTTAGAGTTGGGGTGTCACCTCAGAGCACACACACTGCTGCTGCTTTGATGGTGGTAGTAGTAGTGGGGTGTGTGTGTGTGTGTGTGTATGTGTGTGTGCTCCCATGCCTTGTTTCCCCAATTATTCTTATTTTATTTTTTTTGCTTTTTGGAGGGGAAAGGTAGGGCAATTGGGGTTAAGTGACTTGCCCAAGGTCACATGGCTAGTTTTTGTGTAAGTTTCTGAGGCCGTATTTGAAGTCAGGCGCTCCTGACTCCAGGGCCAATGCTCTATTCACCGTGTCACCCAGCGGCCCCCTCGTTATTCTTGGAGTTCTTCTTGGGAAGCTTCCCGGTACAGTTCAATTTGACCCCCTCACTGGTCTCTGTAGCTCAAGTCTTTCCCACCCTTTCCCACCCCTACCTCAGCCATCTTCCATTCAGTTGCCAAAGTGATTTTCATAAAGTGTAGGTCTGACCATGTCCTCTTCTACACAAAGAGACTCCATTGGCTCTTATTGCCCCTAAGGTCAAATGTAAGTTCCTCTGGCTTTTAAAGTCTTCTATAACCTGATGCCAACTACCTTTCCAGTTATTCCATGAATAATCTCTCAGCTCCATGCATTCCTTCTGGCTGTCCCCCCATGTCTGGAACACAGTCCCTTCTTCACTCAGACTACTGCCCTCCCTGGCTTCCTTTAAGTCCCAGTTAAAATCCCACCTTCTACAGGAAGCCTTCCCCAACCCCTCCTAATATAGTGCCTTCCCCTGTTAATTATTTCCTATTCATCCTGTCTATAGTTTGCTTTGTATATGTTTGCTTGCATGTTGTTTTCCCCTAGATTGTAAGCTCCTTGAGGGCAGGGGCTGTCTTTTGCTTATTTTTGTGTCCCTACTGCTTAGCACAGTGTCTGGAACATTTATTGTTGTTCAGTCATTTTATCCATGTCTGAATCTTTGTGACTTCATTTGATGTTTTCTTGGCAAAGATACTAAAATTGTTTGCCATTTACTTCTCCAGTTCATTTTATAGATGAGGAAATCAAGGCAAACAGGGCAAAGTTACTTGCCCAGAGTCACACAGCTAGTATCTGAGGCCACATTTGAACTCAGGTCTTCCTGACTCCAAGTCCAGGGAGAGCCCTGGATAGAGATCCACTGGGTCACCTAGCTGCCCCAAAGAGGAAGATGTTATAATCCTTATTTTTCAGAGGCAGAAAGAGGTTAAGTGACTTGGCTAGGATCACATATCTACTGAGTGAGACAGGATTTAAGCTGAGGTCTTCCCGACTCCAGTCCAACACTCTTACCCACTGTGCCACCTAGCTGAAGGGGAGTGATGCATAGTTTGGTCTTTTTGGGCAATATCTCTTGAAGCGTAATGGCCCAGTGAAAAGAGAACTGGACCTGAGATTAGAAGACTCTAATCTGAACTTGGAATTCTGAGTTCAAATTATGGTTTTGCCACTTAGCACCTCAACCTCTGGGGACTTGAGGCAGGTTATGTAACCTCTCGAGCCTTAGTTTCTCCATGAGAGAGCTGGACTAGATGATGTCTAAGATCTATCCCTTCCAGTCCTAGGTCTGGTACCCCACAATCAACTCTGAATTACACCTGTGCTGCTCTGTGGCCCTATGATTCTTGGTGACAAAAGGCAAATAGAGAACAGGTGAGAACTCAGTTTAATTTCAGAGAATCACAGATCTGTGCTGCCCAGCAGATATCACCTGTCCTAGAGACAAAGAAGAGACCAGTACAGGTGAAGCCACTTGGTCCACTGAGCTTATACACTGAGTTAGTTTGGGGCAGGTGCAGGACCAGAACCTGGGTTTCCATATTCCCAGGCCAGTCTCACACTGTCACTTTCAGAGCCTAAGATCAAAGGGTTGGATATCTAAAACTCAAGAGGACCTTAGGGACCATCTGTATTTGATAGATGAACACACTGAAGTCCAGACAGTAAGGAAGTTGTTTAGGGTCATACAGGTAGTGTCAGACATAGGATCTGGACCCAGGTCCTTTGATTCCAGAGTTCAGACCATTCCCTGATCAGAATGCAGAATCTACATTCAGAATTTGGAATCTATTTCTGGAGTGCAAAATCCTCATTCAAAATGTTAAAAATATGGAATCCTAGAAGTAGAGGGGGGAGGTTGGAGGGGAGCAGGATGTGGACTTCACTCATATCAATCTCCCCCATCCCCATCTGCTGCTACAGCCTAGAGCTGGGAGGCTGCCTCTGAGGGGGGAACAAGCAAACACTAACAAGAAATTAAATGAATAATATTCTTTTTTTTCCTCCCACATCTTAAGGGGGAAAAAAAGCAATAGCAATCGCAGCAATAGCAACAGGAAAAACAAAAACCCCAAAGCCACCCCAGTCGGCAAGCTAGTAAGGGCTAGGGCCTGGGGATTTGCATGACAAAAGGAATCAACAAATAACAACAAATTGCCATCTTGTTCTGAGCCAACAGGGCACAAATGACAATGAGAGCTCCTTCATTCCCAGCTCTCTGGGGTGCAGACACCAATCCATGGACAACAGCCGGAGAAGGGATGGGTGGGGAAGTGACCTCTTGGCAGCTGCTTCTGGGAGGGGGGAGGCCGAGGGCGGGGGTGCAGATGGGGGCGGGGGATTGATGCTAATGCAATCCAGGAGGGGCCCTGCCTGATTCAGGCCCAGCTCATTGTAGCTCTGAGTCCCTCTCCCCACGTTTCTACAGCTTTTACCTTTATTATTGAATCTTCACCTCCTCAGGCCTATGCTTATCCACCGCTCCTTGCTTTCATGCATGGCATGCCTTCCCCCAATGCCCTCTTCCTCTCTCCCAAACCTAACTTAGATGATCTAATTCTCAGCACATCCTTCAAAGCCCAGGTGAAGCCCTGATTTCCTCCAGGATGACTGACTACTGGGGCCCACAACAACCTTGCCTCCTCTGACTTGCTCCAGCCCTTAGCATCTGAGACACATAGACCCACTCTTCCTCATGTCCTGTGTTTAGCAGTTTTATCTTGTCTCCCAACTAGACTGTATGCTAGTCCTCTTACTCTTGTCTGCAGTCCAGGGTGGGATACCTAGGAAGTCACTGATGTTTCAGTAATAGACTGTGCTCTAACCAGTGCCCTCCTCTCCTCAATGGCCCCAGGAAGCCTTTCCAATGAATGCTCTAGTGTTCCCCATCAAGACCCTGCTGACTGAGATCATTCCAAAAACTCCTGCGCCTGATGGGAAAGTCCTGTGCAGTTCAGTGCAGGGTAATAATAACAACTCCTGACACTAAGCCCGGAGACCTGAATTCAAATCCTCCTAACACTTCATGGCTATATGACTGTGGGTAATTTAACCTCCTTGAGTGAATTTCCTCCTATAAAATGGAGATAATAAGACTTGCACTACTTACCTCATAGGACTGTTGCAAGAAAAAACATACTTTTTAAACATTAAAGGACTATAGAAGCATGAGCTATTTGATCATTTAACACCTACTAAGTGCTAGACTCTGGGAACAGAAAAAGGAAACAGTCTCCACCTTCAAGAAACTTTATATTCTACCGGGGGGAGGGAGAAGGATGGATACAACAAATCTGGTTCCATTTTCAGGATTGTAGAGTTTGTGAAGGGGAGGAGCATACAGTGAGACTGAAAAGGTAAGTGGAAGCCAGATGGAGTTTTTATTTCTATTTTAAAAAATTTAATAGAGAGCCACTGAAGGCATTTGAGCAGAGGAGGGACATCATTAGACCTGTGCCTTAGGAAGATTATTCTGGCAGCTGTGGGGAAGATGGATTGGAGAGGGGAGACAGCAGAAGCAATGGGACCAGTTTGGACCTCTTCAAGGTAAGACCTTGGTGAGGAGGGCCTGAACAAGTCTGGGGACCATAGGAGTGGGATTAAAGTTACCAATGCAAATGATGTTGACTTGTGAGGGTAGAATTGACAAGACTTGGATTTGGAGAGTGAGGAAGAAGGGGTCAATGATGACTGATTGCTTGGGGTGGTTGTGGGGTAGAGGGTTGATCTCAATAGAAATAGAAGCTTGAAGGAGAGGTAGATTTTGGGGGGTGGGGGGAAGGAAGGGGATATGAAACCAATAAAGCAGCTAGGTGCCATGGTGGATAGAGTGCTGCTTATAGAGTGAGGATGACCTGAGTTCAAATTCAGCCTCAGACACTTACTAGCTATATGACCCTGGGCAAATTACTTAACCTCCTGCCTCAGTTTCCTTAATTGTAAAATGGGAATAATAATAGCCCTTACTTCCCAGGGTTGTTAGGATCAAATGAGATGTCTGTAAAGTGCTTAGCATTGTGCATGTAGTGGGTGCTGTATAAATGTTTGTTCCCTTTTCCTTCCCTTCAGGGAACTGTCTCCTGTCCCTCAGCTTGGCTTCCCTTGGTTTTCAGACCTTCTCTAAGGCTTATTATCCCTTAGCTGGGCTCCCTCACTTAGCTCTTTATTCTGTGTAAAACCTTCCATCCCAGCTCTTGCTTGGGCTTTCTTCCTCTTCTAGCGATGTGTCCATGGAGTCAATTGAATGTATTGGTGGAGAGAATGTGTAATGGGAATGTAAATTTTTAAGATCTTCCCTGCCCCTAGGCTTAAATGCACCTGGAGCCTGTGGTGGGAGGCTTGTTTCTCAGGAGATATTTTGTGATTGGGCAGTGGGTCAAGAAGGTTGTTACATTCTCTGAGCCAGGAGAAGGCTATATAAGCCCTGATGTGAGGCTTTGCTTTGGGGCTCACTTTGAGAAGTGTTGTGTGATTTGACCAGATGAAACTCTGGGCAGCCATTGTTGAGAGCCCACCCCTCACCTTTGAAAAACCCAGATGTTGATGCTTCCCTCTCTGGTAACTGATTTGGTATGGATGTAATGGTCGGACAGTTTGGAGGCCTGTCTGCTTGATATGTTTTTCTGTTTTCTTGTAACTTCTGTCTGTATACTCTGAAGTTTGGGGTGCCGACTTTCCCCTGAACAAGGTAAAATGATATGTTTGATTGATTAAAGTAAGCTTGTTAACCCATTCTGAGTTGCTTTCCTTTATCAAAGCAGATCCAAGAACCTGTGTTGGCAGCCACCCTGGGGACACTTGGGGTGCTTGCTGCTACAGAATGAGATGACTTTCTGAAAGGAAGGAGGAGAGTCTGGAGTGATAACAGATCCTGGAAAGGAGGGGATGAGAGGAGGGGAGAGAGGTTAGCTGGTATAACCTTGATGGGTAAAATTTTGTGGATGTTAAAAGAGTAAAGGATGGATAAAAGTAGAGACTGGGAGAAAATGGGACACCAGAGGGTTCTGGCTAAACTTCACTTATATTTCAGTTTCTCTCTACACAGATATGCATGCACTCAAAACCATATGGTTTCAAGATAGTAGTCTCTAGACATATCCATACAACATACACATATGAATGTATACACAATTGTACCCATGCACAATCATATTAATGCCCACATGTATGTGTTCGTGTCCACATGTAGCTTCTAACACACCTAGATTCTACATATAAAGAGAAGAAGGTTGGGATTGGTGAGTTGGGGAGGTAGCCCCACCATCTTCAGTTATCCATCCTCCTCTGATCAGCCTCTGGGTTCTTCCCTGCACTGAACCAATGCAGTTTGGGTGGGCGGGGGAAAGACCGTAAGTCGTTCAGGGAGAGCCTGTCTCAGACAACCCTGACGCTACACTCCATTTAAAATGCCGGACTCTAACTCGGCCTCCAGTATGAATCACACCGCAGATGGCTGGCCAGGGCTAAATTGATTCATAATGATTTGTGTCTCTCTTCTGCCCGGTAACTTTTCATTAGAGACACAGATGTCTTAATAACACTTTTGCCAGGGCCCTCTCATGTCAACCTAGAATGGCCTGATTCCGCTTTGGCTGTGTGGTGGGGGCAAGAGGCCATACAGGGAAGGACATGAGGATTGGAAAACTGGGGGGACACTCAGACTTGGGAATCTATTCTGGATACTCATCTCCTGGGTACAGAAATGAGGGACTGTTCCTTAGCAAAGATACCTCTTTGATTGGCTAAAGGTAGGTGGAGTTAGCTCCTCCTGCCTTGACTGTGTGACATCTAGACCAGCTCCCTCTTCTGATTTCTATCTCTGTGAATAACACTTCCATTCTCCCACCATTCATCCAGGCTCAAGGCCTTTCAAACCTTCCTTTCCCTTTTGCTTGCCTACTACCTCATCTTTATTTCCCAAGTTTTGTCAGTTATTTCTTTGAGATATTTCTGGCACCCATCCTTTCTTCTCTAGGTACCCTGCTGCTGTCCTGACCCAGGTTCTTGTCAACTCATGCCTAGACTGCTGCAATAGCCTCTTAAGGGACTCCTTGCCTCTACTCTGTTCCTGCCCTGATGTAGCCTAAATATCCCTGCCAGCTTGTGCATCCAGTAATGATATTTTCTTGCTTGTTCCAAAATCTATAATCCAGGGGTTCTTAACTTTTTGTGTGTCAGTCTAGTGAAGTCTAAAGACCCTTATGGCAGTCTAGTGAAGGCTAAAGACCTCTTCTCAGAACAAATAAGAATATTGTTTATAAACAAAGTTTTAAAATGCACAAAATAAAATGTATAGGATTACAAAGGGAACTAATTACATTTAACTCGTAAAAATATTTTTAAAAATTCTAGACCCCCTGGAATTTATCCATAGGCCTCTTGGAGATCCTTGGACCCCCAGGTTAAGAAACCATCATTAATGCCTATAAGATGAAGTCTGACCTTGTCAGTGTGGCAGTTGAGGTCCAGTCAACCATGACCTGGCCTAAAAAACCCATTCTTTCTACTCCACCTCTACCATAGAGCCTTCCAGCCCTGGCACATTAGTCTATTTATAGTCCTCTGAATATGTCAAATCCATTCCCACTGCCATGCCACTGATTCAATCAATCAACATTTATTAAGTGCCTACTATGTGTCAGACACTGTGCTAAGTGCTGGGGATATGAAAAGAGGCAAAAAGGCAGTTCCCACACTCCTCTAATGGGCGAGACAATATGTGAACAAATGTATACAAAGCAAGCTATCTACAGGATAAAAAGGAAATCATTGGCAGAGGAAAGGCGCTAGAATTAGAGGGGTTGGGGAAAGTTTCTTGTAGAAGGCAGGATTTGTAGGGACTTGTAAGCACAAACAAGGTGGGATTTTTGTTGTTTTCCTTTTTGGAGTTCAGTTTCTTAGGCTCAGGTTAAATTGTGAACATCTGAAGGATTAATCTCCTTTGAACCCTGATAATTCACAGGTGTGCTGTGTCCAGCAGGTTTTGTATCTTCTGACTCTGAGCCAATCAAGGGCTGAGTCTTTATCATATATTCTGGGAGGCTGGCATTTTGCTTTGGGGGTGCACTCATGAGAAGGATCTTTTGATTTCCTGGTAGAGACTCTGAGTAGCCATGTTAAGGAGCCCCACCCCAGATGTCTGTGTTCCCTCGATCCAGTGATGTATGTAGAGTATATAGCAATATTGCTTTTTTCAGATAGTTGGAGCCCCATCTGTTGGTCTTTGTGCTAATTTCTCTGCTTCTATTTTCTATACTCAGCTCTTTCTCTGTAATTAAAGTAGGATTGTTAACCCCTTTAAAGTTGTCTTTCCTTTATAAAGCAGATCAGAAGAACCTGTGCTTGCAGGCCATCCTGGGCATGCTAGGGGGCTTGCTGTTTATAGGACTTAAAAGGAAGCCAGTGAGGTCAGTAGTCTCCGTGGAGGGGAGAGACCAAGAAAAAGTTATTTGGAATTGACAATAAAGAAATCTTTGATCCATCACCTACTCTCTCCTCTAGTCCTTGCATTCTAGCTTCTACTCTCTATGATTGAAACTTCTCTAAGTTCCCCAGTGATGACCAAATCACCAAGTTCTAAGACCTTTTCTCAGTCTTCATTCTTTTTACCTCTCTGTAGCATTCTACACTATTAAATATCTTTTCCTACTGGACTCTTGGTTCTTCCCCTGGCTTCAGGGGCACCACACTCTACTAGCTTTTATGAGTGCTGATAAAATCACTCCTCTTAGCCCCATCACTGGCTCTTATTTTCCCAAAACCTAACCTCAAATATTCTCCAGGGTTTGATCCTTTCTCTTCTCTTACAACTCTTCCCTGGTTCTCATTTCCTCCCATAGTTTCATGTATCCACTCTGTGCTATTGCTTTAGAAATCTCTATCTTCAATCCTGGTCTTGGTTTTGAACTCCAGACTTTCACCTTCAACTGCCTAAAGAATCATAGATTTAGAAGTGGAAAGTACCTTCAAAGCCATCTAATTCAATTGCTTTATTTTATACATGAGGAAACTGAGGCTCAGGGAAGTTAAGTGTCTTGCCCATGGTGACATAGACAGTAAGTGTCTAAGGCAGAATTCAAACCTGTGTCTTTCTAATTCCAAGTCTATTGTCAAATATGCCATACAACTCTGTCTATTGTCTATCTTTATATGGATGTCCTTCTGGCACCTTAAAGATAATATGTCCCAAACTGAGCTGATTATATTTCCTCTTTTCTTCCTGATTTCACTATAATTATTAGTGTTACCACCATTCACCCTTTGCCCTGTGCTTAAAACTTTGGTATTAATTTTTTTCTCTTTCCTCCCCCTTAATTCTCATGTCCAGTTCCTTGCCCATTCTATAAGTTCCATCACCGGACAATCTCTTGTGTCAAACCTATCTTATCTATTTTCATTGCTTCTTGTTGTTGTTCAGTCATTTCAGTCATGTCTGACTCTTTGTGACCCCATTTAGGGTTTTCTTGGCAAAGCTACTAATGTGGTTTGCCATTTCCTTCTCCAGCTCATTTTATAGGTGAGGAACTGAGAGGCAAACAGGGTTAAGTGACTTGCCCAAAGTCACACAGCTAGTAAGTGTCTGAGGCCAGATTTGAACTTAGGAAAATGAATTTTCCTGATTCCAAAAGCACCGTTTTATCCACTGTGCCATCTAATTGCTTCATTTCTATTGCTACCACCCTCATTTAGATTTTCATCGACACTCTGGACTACTATAATGTCCTCTTAACTAGACCCCTTCCCTGCTCCAACCCATCCTTGATAATTTTGTTAGGTTAACAGGTCACACAATACTTTAAAAACCTTCAGTAGTCCCCTATTCTCCACCTAGAAAAGATCAGGCTCCTTTGCCCGGAATTCAAAGCCTCACTGTCTCCCCAGTTTGGCTCTCTTATACTTTCCCAGAATCACTCCTTTCCACTTCCATCCCACATATTCCTAAACAAATTGAATTTCTCTCTGCTCCTTGAATGCCCTACATTTAGGCATCTTTGTGTCTGCTCATGCCCTTCCCTTGCCTAGAATGCCTGCTCTACCCTTCTTCAAATGGTGACTGCCCACTCATCCTTCAAAACCCAATCCAAATGCTGCCTCCTCCAGGAAGGCTCTCCTGACCCTTCACTGATTTATGATGGCAGTTTCCTGGGACTTCTCAGATCACTTTGTTTTATAACTTTGGTTGGCACTCATCATCAAGGCATTCTGATGGCATAGTGAATAGACGAGGCTTGAAGTCATGGACGACATGAGTTCAGCTCCTTCCTAAGACATTTGTAATGGACCTTGCGATCCTAAACAAGTCACTTCTTCTTAGTCTCAGTTTCCCCATCTGTAAAATGGGGATGATAATAATACCTCATGAGGTGGTTGGGTTGATCAAATTAGATAAAATATGTAAAACACTTTGCAAACCTTAAAGCGTTATGTGGTAGCTACGATCATATAAGCTTGTGTAATAAAGGTTTCCTCCCTCTACCAAACTGTTAGCTCTGTAAGGGCAGGGAATGTTTATTAATGTTTGATGGATGAATAGATGATTGTTCTGATTTCACTTCAAGGTGTGTGTGTGTGTGTGTGTGTGTGTGTGTGTGTATTGTGTCTCCAGATAGACAAATCCTAGGTCCCAGGAGGGCAGCCTTCATTAAGCTCCTTGAGGGCTGCGGCTGGCTCACTTTTGTACTTTTACCCCAGAGCCTAGCATGGTGTCTGGCACAAACTAGTTACTGAATAAGTACTTATTGATTAATTGATTGCTGCTGTTCTCTTTGCCTGAAATGTCTGCCTCCCTCCTACCTTCCCCAATCCTTTGTCGTTTGGTCATTTCAGTCTTGTCCAACTCTCTGTGACCCCATTTGGAGATTTTTAGCAAAGATACTGGAGTGGTTTACATGTCCTTCTCCAACTGATTTTACAGATGAGGAAACTGAGACAAACAGGGTGAAGTGACACCTACAGTCACATAGCTGGTAAGTGGCTGAGGCCAGATTTGAACTTGGGTCCTGGCCCAGTGCTCTATCCACTGTGCCACCTGGCTGCCCAAATCCTACCTGTCCTTTAAGGCTTCAGTTTAATTTTAAAACATGAACTATAATGTCAAGCCACTGGCTATGGGTTATCCTGTATTGTCTTCTTATTGTTTCATGGGTCTGATTCTGGCCTTCCCAGTTAGAATGTGAACTCTCTAAGGTTAGGTACCTCCCCTGCCCCCACACCTTCTTCCTGTGTCCCTTATCATCCATTACATAAAGACAGGCACACACAGGAAACTCAGTAACTACTGGTTGAATGAACTTGCAGAATGAATGGTTGAAAAGTTCCCCTGGAACCAAACTGGGACTATCAGGGCTGATACTCCTCAATTTAGGAATCTGTAATGGCCTCTTATTTTCCATTTTATCCCCAGTCTGGCCCTAAAGTCCCTTCTGTTACAACAACTTTCCTTTTCTAACACACACACACACACACACACACAATCTTCTGTGACTTTCTCACATAACATAATCTGGTCACTTTAGTCAGATTGGTTATCTGCCCTCCATATGACAGAGCATAAAGAGAATTGGTTTTGGAAACAAGAGACTATTCCTGGCTTTGGGGGGACCAATCTGCTGTGTGTCTTTGGGAGTTTCACAGCCTCTCTGAACTTCGGTTCCTACTTCTGTAAAATAGGTATAATAAGACCTGTCCTAAATACCTTGAAGGGCCTTTGTGAGGATCAAACACAATTATGGAAAGGAGAGTGCTCTGAGAAGTATGAAAATAAATATGGTTTCTGGTTTACTCTTGGGGAAAAAAAGCAAGGAGGGTGTGGGGAGAATCATCCCTTTTGTTCTCAACTATAAAAGGCTAGAGAGGGTGCAGCTGAACAGGCCCTGATAATTACTGTTATCTGCTGATCCATAAGGCTGCCCACATGACCGTTGGGAGCCACAGCCCTGACACTGAAGTGGTCCTGGGGCCTGCTCTCCTCCTCTTCCTCTACCCCCACATTTCCCCAGCCCTAAAGCTTGCCTTTTCCACACCCCTTGACAAGGGCAGCTGACAGAAAGGCTCTGGAAGACTGCTCCAGCAAGCCTGCAGTGGGGGCTGAGTTCTTTTAGGGTTTCCAACTCTTCCAGACACTAATCCCTCTCTGCATCACCTGGTCACCTCACTCAGAGCTTCACTGTGGAGCTGAAGTGGTATTTTGGTGGAGAAAGACAGTTTCAGGGTCCCATTTCTGCAACCCTCCCATTCACATGATTGTGGGGTCCACGGACTGAGTAACCTATCTCATGGCCCTTGGGAGAAGTTCAGAGCCCCAAGCACACATATACACTTGCAAGCAGATACATATGTGTGCTCACAGACATCCCTTGCCTACACATACTTACCTGTGCCCAGTGTACAGGAGAGTATGCCCACCCCATAGATGGTCACACACACACCCACACAGTGAGTGCTTCCCTGTGTACACAGGCACTCACATGCATACTGCACACCCACTCCATGGGCACGCCCTTGACTCTCCACATTCATGCACAGGCACACTGGTAGACAGACCCTCCCCCCCCCCCCCCCCCGTGCCCATGGAGTGGGCCCCCCCCCCACCCCCCCCCCTCCCCCACCCACACCTCACACCCCCCCCCCCCCCCCCCCCCCCTCCCCCCCCCCACCTCCACCCCACCCCACCGCCACACCCCCACTCCCCACCCCCCCCGCTAGTCATGTCTTCACACATGAACTGGCACACCCGTCTACATCATACACACATTAATCCCACCCACTCCCCACCCCCATGAATACACCCACACACACAGATGCTCTCCTACAGGCACACACCCATTCACATGTGCCTGTCTGTTGAGCCCAGAAGACGGGAATCTGGCCTGTGGAAGGGAATGGGAATATCCTGATCAGAGGAGAACGCAACCGGGAACAGATCTGTCACTGTCAGCTTAAGGATGCAGCTCTGGACAAGCAAATTAAGTGCTTCAATTCACAGGTTTTTGAAAGCTGGTATGTTTTTTTTTAATGGTGAATGGCAGCCCTGAGGAGCAAGGTGAGGTGGGATAGGGAGCCAGGTACAGGCTAATGGGTTAATTGGGGGGGGGGGACTGGGAACAAAGGAGATAATTGGCTGCCTCTTCCCCTCCTTCCCCTTCCTCAACTGAAAAGTCTAGGGTGGTATCTTCAGCAGTGTAGAAGCCACCCTGCCCTGGACAGGAGTCTTCTCAGTCTTGGGAGCTGAACAGGGAGGTTCCCTCATTTTTAGGAAGCTACCTATGGATGAAGAAGCCCACAATGGGTCTCTCTGACTTGATTTGACTAGATGTCAAGTCCACAATGGGTCTCTTTAGTTTGACTTGACTATGTCTTGGTTTCTCCATGAGTCAAAACAGAGTTAGAAAAATTATCCTTCAATTACAGTATGAGAGATTTGAGTTAGGTATAAGGAAAGAAAGCCAAGAGGAAGAAAGATTTCTGGGGTGTGACCTTTAACCATTTGCTGTCTGACACAGGCAAAGAGTTTCTCAAAAGAGGACCATAAGACTCAAGTCAGAAATGGAGGGAGGCTTAAAAAAAAAGTCCTTCCTGAATGAGATGGGCTACAAGGTTCATTCTGAGCTTAGAGTTTGGCTCTGGCACTAATTCACCATGTTACTTTGGGCATCAGATCTCAGTTTCTTTATTTGTGAAATGAATGGGGTTGAGAGGGTTGATCTTTAAAGTCCTTCCCATTCCCATCATCCTGTGATTGTCTATTGTTGGGAAATGAACCATGTGAGGCTTCAGGACTGGAGGTACCTAGGTAGTTAAGTGGATATAGTTCTGGGCTTGAAATCAAATAAGACCTGAGTTTCTGACATCAAACACTAGCTATGAGACCCTGGGAAAGTCATTTAACCTGGTTTCCTCAACTGTAAGATGAGGGAAAATAATAGTGCCTACCTCCTAAGGTTTTTGTGAAGCTCAAATGAGATGAGATTTGTAAGGTGCCTGGTACTTTCATTGATGCTTAATAAATGTTTGTTTTTTTCCTACCTGCAGGGATTCCCTCTTAGTCAAATATCTTTAGGACCACTGGGAAGGTGTCACAACAACAGAGAGGGAATATTTGGCACAGGCCAGAGTCTGGTTTCATTCTTATTCTAATATGACCTCCACTGGACAAATGATCTGAGCTGTGTGTTTCTACAAGTGGAGATGGGTTGCACTGAACCACCACCCACAGTCTCACCTCATGTCTCTTGGGACCAAAGAGTATGAGAAATACATAGGATTTTTTCTGGGGCTGAGGCTGGGGATCAATCTGTGGTCAGGGTCACTCAGGGAAGGATTAGTCTGTGGGAGAAATTAGGTGATGAACCTCAGCTAAGATGGGGTCAAGGTGTGATTGGGGCCAGGGGTCAGTCTGGAGCTGGGTTTCAGGGTCAGTTTGGCATCAGGTCCTTGAATTTTTCTAATTGGTCCATGCTGGAACTGAACTTGTGACCTTAGTCTCATTAGCTGAACACTTCAACCCATTGAGTTAACCTTCCCAGACAGCCTTCTTGGAAGAAGCCAAAACCCCATCCTTTTAACCTCTCTCAGAGTCTCCCAGGAAATGCTCACATCTTTTGTTTTTCTTAATTAAAGTAGCAGGAGCCAGGATTCCGTCTCCAGAGATACAGCCTCCTGTCTAGATGTCTTCATTTGGACTGTCCCAGCATTCTCACGCTGGCAGCCTGAGAGGCCGGGGATCTCTCCAAAGCCCTGCTGGGGAGGAGAGCCACTTGAGCCTTGGATGGGCTCCTCCATAACCTTATGGCATCGGGGACCCACCCATCCAGCATTCTGTCCCTCTACCCCTCTCCTAAGGCCTGCTTCAGCCCCTTCCTCCTCCTGACCAATTTTAGAAGAAGCAGCCTGCAGCTCTCCTCTGGCAGGCATAGACCCCTCACAACAGCTGTTTGATGTTCTGCAATTTTCCCTCAGACACCCCTCTTGAGTTCGTGAACTTTTTGGAAGTTCTCCCATCCCTAATACATATTTGCCAACTTCCCTACTACCTTCTCATTCCAGAGCCCATAGATTCTTTGGAGAAGGGAAAAGTTACAGCTCACAAATATTTACTGAACTGCTATTATGTGCCCAAACTTGTGCTAGGCAAAATGGGTACTGGGGGAAACCAAAGAACGGACAGACATGATCCCTGCCCTGTGAGAGCTTCCAGTCAAGTATGTTAAGACCAGTTTCCCAAGGATACTCACATTTCTTTTTGTGATGTTTGAGACTCTCCAAAAGAGAAAGGGAGTCAGAAATGGGTTTCCATTGCCCACTGTTCCACTAACTAGTCACGTGACCATGAGCAAGTCATATCACATTGCTTTAGGGCCTCAGTTTTTATAATTTGGAAAATGAAGGTGTTGGATCACTAGATTTTCCCTAAGGCCCCTTCTAGGTTTAACATTCTATGGTTTCTTTTTCTTTTTTTGGTCTTTTTTTGGGGGGGGAGGGGAGGCAGGGCAATTGGGGTTAAGTGACTTGCCCAAGGTCACACAGCTGGTTTAAGTGTTAAGTGTCTGGGGCTGGATTTGAACTCACGTCCTCCTGACTCCAGGGCCAGTGCTCTATTCACTGCGCTATGTACCTGCCCTGATTCTATGGTTTCTTAAGTCACGCCCTTCTGATCTATCTCCTTTTTCTCCTCACACATACCATCTATTTCAGCCTGACTGATCTATCACTTCACAGACCCAATATTTCTCCCTTCCATATGTAGGAAGGAGAAAAAAAAATCACACACATGTATACAAACATACATACACATGCAGTGCATATATTCATACATGCAACATACATTCACATATAAATATATGTGAAATGTGAAATAAGCATCATATATGTATGTATATATGTATACAAATACACATACACACATAAATTAAAAATCTACATATCGATGTATCTGTCTATGTATGTATTTATGTATCTATCTGTCTGTCTGTTTATGTATGTATGTATCTGTCTGTCTACCTATGTGATAGATTTCTATTTTTTGATTTTGAACAAATCACAAATAGTCATTTCTCTCTCTGTGCCTTTTCTCTGACTGGAATGCCTTGCTTCCCCCTCTATACCTATCCAAATTAAAACCATCCTTTAACACCCAGATCAAATCCCAGCTTCCCCAGGAAGGTCCCTCACTACTCTCTTTTTCCTCTTATCCCCTAGAGTATTTACAGCCAGAGCCAGAATCTTAAGCACTCTATCAGTTCATCTCAGTCAGTCTTATCTGGCCAACTAGACTCGCCTGAGGGCCAGGCCTGTGGTTTCTCCTTCATCTCCAGCTCCCCTACGTTTTCAGGAAAAGACTTACTGAGGGATGGGTTCAGATACATTGCCATCCCAGACCAAAGGCACCCTGTGTTGCGCCCTGCCCATCTATTTGGGAATAGGTTCCCTGGGCATCTTCCACAAGTTTCTTGTTAAGTCATAAGGACATATGATGTAGTCCTAGAAGAGACTTTAGAGATCATATGGTAAAACTCTTTCTTTTACAGATAAGAAGCAAGTAGCTGAGTCAGAATTTGAACACAGGCCCTCTGACTCTGATCCTGCTTGCATTGTACTACCCAGCTCCTTCCTGTTGTCCTTTTGGATTCTGACCTGGGTGCAGGCTCCTGCCAACCATCGCCACCCCCCACCCCAGGAAAGACCATAAAAGGGGGCTCCTGGCCAATAATGAATGCAAATGACAGGTGCTTAGGTTGGCTAATGTGCCATTTGCTGGAGCGATCTGCAGCCTAAGCAAGCCCTGGACGCTAGCTGCCAGAGAGCCCAGCCGACCCAAGCACAGAAAGGAGACATTTTACAGCCTGCACGCTGTCCCTGTCTCTCTCCCCATCTAATAATAGTCCAGACAAAATTAGTTCCTCCTCTGATGTGCTTGCGCTTGGGGATAGGGAGGGAGAGTCAGAGAGAGGGGAGAACCTGCAGAAGACAGGGCGGGGAGAGAGCGGGAAGGAGAGCCCCAGCAGGAGGGGTGGAATTGCAAAGGATCAGGTGGGGATGGTTCAATTTCAGACAGTGACCTTCAATGAGAAGACTCTTCCCCTTTATAGTGACTCCTTGGCCATTCTGGCAGCAGAGAGGATCTCCTAGAAGGAGGGGAGGGAGGAGGGGAGCGAATGGGGTGGGGAGTGACTAGAGTGGGGGAAGGGAAGGGAGAAGAAGCAAATGACAAGTACAGAGAGTATGCATGGTGCAGAGGCCTGAAAGGACCAGTCCTTGGATCTTGGCTCCATTTTGAGCAAATCACTCCTTCTCTCTTGGTTTCTGTTCCCTCCTTTATAAAATGAGGAGGTTGAAATAGATGGTCTCCGAGGTTGGATTCAGGCCCAGCTAGACCTGTCTTTAACTCCTGGCTGTAGGCAGAAGTGGTCAGGAACTGATCAGTGGACTCTTCCCTGTCCCCGCCCTCCTTTTTATAATCCTCAATTAGCTGTGTCTTGCATGCATTAAATACTTAAACATTTGTTGAATTGAGTTTTGGGAGGAATTTGAGTTTTCTGTTTCCTATCCTGGAATTTCTCCCACTCCCTCCAAACATCTCCTGAGTTATCTATCCTTTGAGTCCAGTTCAAATACTCCTTTGTGAAGTGTCCCCTGATGGACAGATTAGACAATCTTCTTCCCTCAGACCTCACCTAGCATTTTGCTTCAAACCACTAGAACACACAATACATTATTATGTATTATAGTTATTTCTTTAAGTGTCATATCTCATGACTAAGGCTATGGGGTCTATGAGATCAGAGGCTCACATGAATGCTTCTGCCTAGGTCGGCACCGTGTTCAGCTCTCTCATCTACTGGTGGCTTATCAAATGAATGAATGAATGAATCTCTCATTGTGGAAGACTTTGCCTTTTCTGAAGAGATTTTAGACAGTAACCAGAAAGGACTTCAGAACTCATGTAATCCAACCTTCATTTTACACATGAGACAATGGAGGCTTGTACAAGGTCACTTGGATAGGAAGGGACAGAGCCCTGGTGTTCAAACCCAGGTCCTCTGACCAGTCATCCATTCATTCCCCATAGCGTTTATTGGTCACCTATATACATGCAAACCACTGCGCTCTAGGCTGTTACTGAAGAGGTACACAACAGTCAGGAGCACTGTCTCCAGAAGGCCCTGGTTAAAATGAGCATATGGTACCTGGGACTGGCCCTTCTGCCTGCATCCATTTGTAGACAATCATTTTATAATGCTTCCCATCTGTAGAGCACTTTATGCTTCTCAATATACTTTCACATACATGATCTCATCTGATTCTCATCACCCTGGGAGATAAAAAGAGCAGGTATCCATTATCCCCATTTGACAGATGAAGAAATTGAGACATACATAGAGGAAAAAAAAGAGTTTCTAGGCATATTTCCTCTGTCAAACCCTACTAATTCAGAATAATTGGAGGCAGGAAGGCAGAAGGAAGTCAGCTTGAGATGGTCAATACTTCTAAAGCAATGCATTTTATTACTCAACCTTATGGCTAAGTATTTCAAACTCAAGATTCTAAAGGGACCACTTTAATGAATAGGTAAGAAGAATTTGTAATTATCAACATCCATTTACACGCAAGTGTAATGTGCCCAAGTTCCTTCTTGGAAACCTACAGTGCTGGCTTCAATGAATAGATAAGAATACTTTGTAATCAGCAGGGTCTATTTACTCACCAGCAGAAATTTTGTTCTCTTGAATGGACACTTCCCTCTGACTCAGTTTCCCCAACACATTTTGTCTTCCTTGATATTGTAAAGGTCAACTACAATCCTGGCCCAGGTTCAGCTGTCTCAAACTCTGAATGAATGAGGCTTTCCTGTAATATATTTTTAAAAATGTGACTTGTGCCTATTCTACAGCTCCAGAGCAGATGATGTTCTTTGTTTATGAGAGAAATTAGGCCAAATCTAACATTTCCACAGATGGAGGAGCCTGAATTATTTATCAGAGGCTCATGAATTTTGTTCTGGCAAAATAGTACGGCCGTTGTCAGAGGCAGGTTCCTATCTTGCCACTGGAACAGTTCGACCCCAAATGCTCTCCATGCTTCCCATGTTCCAGAGACTTGGCTGGTTCAGGGCACGGGGTACAGGCCTGGGTGTGGAGAGTCCCTCGGGGTTTCAGAGTACTGCTACACATTAGGGCTGTGTGCCAGAGGGAGATGAGTGGGTTTGACTTCACACAAGCATCAAGCTCCTGAACAACTGGGGAAAGCTGAGTTCCATTCCAGAGGTACTGATTAGGGGAGTTTAATTCTTAGTAAAGGGATCCTCACACAGTTATTTAAAAAGCAAGGAATTATTTTTGTAAAGCCCTCCATTTTGGGCAACCTGGTATAGTAACGAGAGTGGCAGATTTGGAGTCAGGAAGATATGAGTTCAAATCCTGCCTCGGATGCTTACTAGCAGTGTGACCCTGGACAAGTCATCTAAGCACTTAGAACCTCAGTTTCCTCATCCACAAAATTGAGGTAATAATACCAAACAAAATGATATATGTGAAGGACTTTGCAAACTTTTAAACTTTTAAGTTTATATATATACAATATTTTGTATACAATCAACAATGACTACTATTAGTATTCAGTTGCTAAGTATCCATTTGTGTCCATGAAGTTTTCTGAAATTATAGAATGTTAGATTATGGAGACCATATAGTTCATCAATAAATTATTTAGCCCAACTTCCTTTTTTTTAATAAATGAGGAAACAGAGTCCCAGAAAAGAAAATGTTCCTTGCCCAAGAGTCACACAGCTTAGTTGATAGCAAAAGTAGGACAAGAGCCAGGTTTTCTGACAGAGTCATCTTTCCATCACAAAGGGGGAGGGGTGGTGGGGAGGTCATTTCCACTGGTCTTTACCAAGGCAGATACAGAGTGTGTTATTTCTTTCTTTAGAACCCTACCCTAAGGCCAGTGAATAGAACCCAGATACAGGTAGTTGAAAGAAAGCAAAGCTAACCATTTGTGGCATATTAGCATTTCTGAAGAATTTCTTGCTCCCTTACCTTGTAGGGATATAGTCAAGAAATGGAAAACCCTGCCCCCTGCCTTCAGGAAGCCTAGAATGTATTGTAAGAGGGGAGACAGGATACAATGACACACAAAAAGTCACTTAAGCACACTCCCTTCAGAATGCCCTCCCAGATTTCATCAAACTGGTCCCTGATGCATTTTCAGTGGGAGAATAATGGTTAGGGGTGTTCTATGTATAAATTATTTTTAAAACATATGTTGAAGGCATTTTTTTCACTCTTGTCACAGGGTGGGGGAGCAAGAGGGAGTAGGGAAAAGTGAGGGTGAGTGGTACCATCTTGGCCCTGCCTGGTCTGAAGTGATGGAAATAATGTGTCAAAGAAGGGACAGGGAAAAGACATGATTTAAGAGGAAAACTAGATGAGTGAGGAAGACATGGGGGCAAAATTGCCATTGTCCATGACAGTGAACTTGACCCAGAATTAAAGAGGAAGTGGAGGAGGTGGTTGTGGTGGTGGTGAAGGAGGAGGAGGAGAAGGAGGTGGTGGTAGAAGTAAAGGAGAGGAGTTTAGATTGTCTTTTGGAAATTACACAGAACTTTTAGTGACCTAAGCTACTCGGTGGAACAAAGGCCCATCCTTTCAACATCCATATTTGTTTGGTGATGTTGTATGGCTACCAGTCAAGCAGTACCACAGTCCCCAAAGAATTCAAGTTGTGGGTCACTCAAAGGGTGACAGAGAGGCCCTTGGTAGATATGAATAGGGCATGCCATATTACCAACGAACAGCTATATAGGAGAAGTTGTGTCAAGGATGTTATCAGAATTGTAGGACTGGAAAAGAAGGTGTGCCTGTCATGTGGTGAGAATGAGGGATAGCCAGTAGACAGTCTGTTCGTCCTATGGTACATACACACTATAGGACATCTAGAGGAAGTCCCCTGGAAGGTTGCATAGAATCTCTGTGGAAGATTTACTGGACAATATGAACAAAAG
Source organism: Petaurus breviceps papuanus (assembly GCF_028583685.1). Taxonomy (NCBI): domain Eukaryota; kingdom Metazoa; phylum Chordata; class Mammalia; order Diprotodontia; family Petauridae; genus Petaurus; species Petaurus breviceps. Next base: position 13,843,523 of record NW_027185712.1, on the reverse strand, counting down.
TCAAGAAGCATAACAAGATGCAGTGGGGCACTGCCTTTAGCTATGGAGTGAGTATATATATTGAAAAGAGTATGGATCTCTTCTAGAATATGGAAGCAGATGGAGTCAGTGTGGTTCAGTGGAAAGAATGTTGGATGGAGCCAGAGGACTTGGATTCAAATCTTGCCTCACTTGTTATCTATGTGACTTTGTACAAGTCACTGAACCTCTTCAGGTCTCACATTCTTCATTTGTTAAATGAAGGGTTTGGTCTAGATGACCTCTACGGTCCCTTCTAACTCTAATTTCATATTCTATTAAAGTGACAATATATCTCTCATTGACTAATGTGTATAAAGATAATGATGATGTTTGTCAGGTGGATACACAGCTAGGATATATAGAGAAGATACAGAACTCCACTAATCTCTGATTTTTCTTTAAAACCCAGGCCATTTCTTCCTTTAAAATGAATAAAACCCATTTATGCATTAACCCGTTGTACTGTAAGGTCTTTGAGGGCAAGGATTGCCATTTGCCCCTTTTTGCATTCCCAGCACTTAGCATAGTAACCAATACATAGTAGGAACTTCATAAATGTTTATTGAATTAAATTATGCAAACTAAGTCAGAAAACTTGGGTTCTAGCCCTGGCTGTGCCACAAAGAACTGGGAGATGTTGGACATATCACTTTACCACTGTGCCGATCTTCCACTGAAATGAGCATGTCTCTTCACTGAGTTTCTCACATGCTAGTAACAAGGACTTACACGTATAAAGTGCACTCAACTTTTTTAAACGCTTCGCCATCGCATCCCTATTTGGATACTGCAAATTAAGTAGAGCAGGAATTATCTTCACCTTCTGGGAGATTGGCCGGTTGACGCCTAGAGAAGTGAAATCTCTTACTTGAGCTAACACATGGAGTCATTGCTGCATTCTGGACTGTCATACTTCTCTGTTCCAAGTCCCATGATCCCCTGTGTTATGTGTGTGTTATATCCTGATAGCAACTCACTTTAACTCTCTGGACTTTAAATTCTTTGTCTATAAAATAATATGGGGCTAGATAATTGCTAAGAGTCCTTCCAGGTCCAATATTTTTTTCCTTTACAGTTATTGAATAAAATGAGGCCAGCTTGCACAGAAACAATGACTTCTTTTGTGCCAAGTTTGCATCTTGAGGGTCAATTTAAATATTTAGTGACTACAGGAAAGGTGGGCAGCTAAGTGTCATAGTTGATAGAGACTCATCTTCCTGAGTTCAAATCTAGTCTCAGACACTTAGGGAAAGCCACTTAACCCTGTCTGCCTCAGTTTCCTTATCTGTATGAGGTGGAGAAGGAACTGGCAAGCTACTCCAGTATCTTTGCCAAGAAAACCCCCAAATGGGGTCATGGAGATTCGGACACAATTGGATAACAACAATACCAGAATGGTGGTTACTGGTTTAAATGTTGAAGTATATGACTTCCACCTTTTTCATCTGGGCTTGAGTAGAAGTACCATCTACCACTAAGATGTATGAGAGGACATTGTGGTATGTAGGGTTAAGGGAGGAAGGAATCTTCAGACAGAGAACCCAGCATCCAATCCCATTTCTGCCCCTTACTACTTACTACCCATGAGCCTTTATGTAACTCATTATCCAGAGGTAACTCTCTGGACTTCGATCAACTTTCTCACCTATAAAATGAATGTTTGTATTTTTATTTTTTTGCTTTTTGGAGGGCAATTGGGGTTAAGTGACTTGCCCAAGGTCACAAGGCTAGTTTTTGTGTTAAGTGTCTGAGGTCAGATTTGAACTCAGGTCCTCCTGACTCCAGGGCCGGTGCTCTATTCACTGCTCCACCTAGCCGCCGCTGAATGTTTGTACTGAGTGATTTATAAGAATTCTTTCAGTTCTATTCTTCTAGATTTAATTAAAGCTCACTTTTCTATAGCACCTTAAGGTTTGCAAAACACAAACCACCTTCTTCACAATAACCTGTGTGAGAGAGGTAGTGCAAATATTATTAACCTCATTTTGCAGATGGGGAAGCTGAGCCTCTGGAATGTGAACTTACTTGCTGTCTGTGTCACAAGAAGTATCTGAGGTAAGATTTGAACCTAGGCCCCCTGACCCTAAGTCTATCACTCTGTCCCTCTCAAGGCAGGCTCCATCTTGCCTCCGTGTTACTCATAGTGGGTCTCCCAGCTGCAGTGTCCTTGCCTTTCCTTTCAAACTTTCCAAATACTAGTCATCCTTTAAGGCCTAGCTCAAGTGCTGTGTGCTCCAGGACACCTTTCACTTCTCCCTTCTGTCAGCATTGCCCTCAGAAAGCAATGTGAGACAGAATGGGATTGGGGGGACAATTTGGTCCAGAACTGAATTGTTACATGAGCCTGACTCTGGTCTTCCCAACCTGGTGGCAAAGACCAGATGTCCTCCTCCTGCTTCTCCTGTTTCCTGTGCAGGACTGGCCAATGAAAGATGGAAGGCACTGTATCTTAGTCATCTTTGAATATCTTGGCGTCTACGTTGGGTCTAGAACACATTATGCACTCAAAGTCAGGCAGTCAATAAACATTTCTAAATGCCTGTGTCAGGCACGGTGCTAAGTGCTGGGGATGCAAAGAAAGGCCAGCCCCTGTTTTCAAGAAGATCACAGTAAAAAGGAGAGACAAGGTACAAACAACTGTACAGATAAGCTGTATGCAGCATAAATGGGAAGGCGCTGGAATTAAGGAGGGGAAAGGCTTCCTGTAGAAGAGAGGATATAAGCTAAAACTTGAATGAAGATAGGGAAGCTGGGTTTTAGAGATGAGAAGAGCATTCCAGGGAAAATTCTCAGAGTCAAGAGATGGAGTATCTTGTTCAAGGAACAGCAAGGAGGCCTGTGACACTGAATCTCAGAGTATGGGAGGGGGAGAGATGTAAGGTTTAGGAAGATTGGAAAAGTGTGTGTGTGTGTGTGTGTGTGTGTGTGTGTGTGTGTGTGTGTGTGAGTGAGAGAGAGAGAGAGAGACAGACAGACAGACAGACAGACAGAGACAGAGACAGAGAGAGAGAGACAGAGAGAGATGGAGACAGAGAGAGAGTGCTTATGAAGGACTTTGAAGGCTTTGAACACCAAACAGAGGATTTTATATCAAAGGAAGATCTGCTGAATGAAATAATGAACTTGCCCCAGTAGATGGACCAAAGGAAAAGGAGAAGGAAACGGTAGGGGAGAGGTGGAAGAGGATGGGAAACAAGAACAAGGGAAAGGAAATAAAGGAGAGAAGGGGACAAGAAGGGAGAGGTAGAAAGCAGGGAGCAAAGGGAAAGAAGATATTGGAAATGGGTAGGTAGTTTAGAATAGGAATACAGCCTTAGAGACCACCTCATTCTACCCTCTGATTTTACAATTGAAGAAAGCAAGGCCCAGGCACCTTAA
>NW_027185712.1:13822858-13834667 GCF_028583685.1 Petaurus breviceps papuanus | reverse complement strand
TCCTTCCATCCTTCCTTCCCTCCTTCCCTCCCTCCCTCCTTTCTTTCTTTCTTTCTTTCTTTCTTTCTTTCTTTCTTTCTTTCTTTCTTTCTTTCTTTCTTTCTTTCTTTCTTTCTTTCTTCCTTCCTTCCTTCCTTCCTTCCTTCCTTCCTTCCCTCCTTCCCTTCCTCCCTCCCTCCCTCCCTCCCTCCCTCCTTCCTTCCTTCCTTCCTTCCTTCCTTCCTTCCTTCCTTCCTTCCTTCCTTCCTTCCTTCCTTCCTTCCTTCCTCCCTTCCTTCCCCCTCCCTCTCTCTCTCCCTCCCTAACCCTACCCCCCTCCCTCTCTTTCTTTCATCTTTCTTGTCTCCCCCATCAGATTGTGAACTCCTTGAAGATAAAGATTATCTTTTGCCTTTCTTTGTATCCTCCAGGCTTAACACAGCGCCTGGCACAAAGTATGTGCTTAATAAATATTTATTGACTGATTTATTCATCTGACTCCTTTTCTCTGCTTATAAAACTAACATCTTAACTTAGATCCTCTTCACCTCTTACCTGGACTCTTGTAATGGACTCCTAATTGGTCTCCTGGCTTCAAGTCCCTCCCCATTGAGTGCCTCTCAAAAAAGAGGCAAAAGACAGTCCTTACCCTCATGGAGTTTACAGTCTGAGAGATGTTGTGGAAGTAAAAATATCTGTCAACTTATTGGATGGGCTGTATGAGGAGGAGTTCACATAACACCAAACTATGGACCTGGGAAACTGGAAGAATGGTTCTGCCTTTGACAAAAATGGGGGCATTTGGAAGAGTAAGCATTCTGGTCTCCAGACTTTTGCTTTTATCACCATTCCCCTCCAAACCCCCACTGGACCCATGTCAGCAAGTCAGCCAGCATTTATGAAGTGCTTCCTGTGTGCAGGGCACTGTGCTAAGCATGAGGTCCCTTTCCCTAGGAATGATATAATGGAGAGAGCCATGCCTGCTCTAAGACTAAGCTCCTGGCTTTGAATGCTGACCCTATCATTTACTATCTGTGTGACCTTGGGCAAACCATTTCACTTCTCTGGCATTCATTTTCCTCATCCATATGACGAAGGGTTTGGACAAGGTGACCTTTCCATTCTATAAACAGCTAGGTAGGGTCAACCTATTGAATATAACCCCCTCATTTTATAAATGAGACCCTAGAGCTACGGTGGCTTGCCTGTGATCACAACAGAGTTATTAAATGCCTGTGCTAGATAGGCCGATCTTCTGGGTGCAGGGACCTAGGAACCAAACCCCACTGTTGCAGTCTTCACTGACCACCCCAGCCTACAGGGATCCATCCCTTCTCTGAACACCTGCATCATGTGTATGGCTCATCTGGTGTTTATCAGACACTGTCTGGGAAAGCCGAGTCTCTGTTTCTGTCTCTGTCTGTTTGTCTTTCTCTGTCTCTTTCTATGTATATATGATATGCACATACATATATATTTATATATACATATATATTTTATATATCTATTCTCTCTGTTTCTCCTTTTCTCTGTGTGTCTCTCAGGATCTGTCTCTCTTTGTCTCTGTCTGTCTCTTTTGTATGTATATATATTTTACATATCTAGTCTTTCTGTCTCTGTCTCCATTTCTCTCTGTGTGTCTCTGTCTTTCTGTCTGTCTCTCTGTCTCTGTCTCTTTCTATGTGTGTATATATATAATATATATCTAGTCTCTCTGTTTCTATTTCTCTCTGTTTCTATCTCTGTCTCTCTCTGCCTCTATTTGTCTCTTTCTATATATATATACATACATATATATTTTATATATCTAATCACTCTATGTCTATGTCTGTCTGTTTCTACACACACACACACACACACACACACACACACACACACAGATACACGCACTTCTACCATGTCCACTTTCCTCTTTAACAAGGATTGTAAGTTCCTCAAAGGCAGGGCTTATTTCTTACATGTCTGCATTCCACCCCTTGGCCAAAGTCCATTTGGGAATATTCTCTCTTTTCATAGATTTTCTGAACATTGCATTTAGGTGAGAACTTAAAGTCTTCTATTCCAGCAGCATTAATTAACTCATTATATAACCATTGACTAAATGCCTACTATGTGCAGGGCACTGTGGCAGGTGCTGGGGAAGATATAAAAATAACTAAGATATAAATGCAATCTAGTGGGAAGGAAATAACACCTACTAATACAAAGAATCAAGAATTTCAGAAGTAGAAATGAAAGCTATGCTCTTCTAAGCACCACAGATTGCTGAAATACCTTGCACACACTGCTAAGTAAATGGCAGAACACCAATTTTAGCACTGGTCTGCACACTGTTCAGTCCCTGCCTTTTCCGTTATACCAGGGGTGGGGAACCTGTGGCCTCGAGGTCACATGTGTCCCCGAGGCCACATGTGGCCCTCTAGGTCCCCAAGTGTGGCCCTTTGACTGAGGCCAAACTTCACAGAACAAATCCCCTTAATATTTTTCTGTGAAATTTGAATTCAGTCAAAAGGCCACACTTGAGGACCTAGAGGGTCACATGTGGCCTCAAGGCCATAGGTTCCCCATGCCTGAACTATACCAGGCATCCCATTCTATAACTATAAGACAGAGAAGAAACCATAGGAATTACCAAATGCTATTTAGGGTCTGAGAAAGGAGAGCTCACCCTAGACTGGGGGATCAGGAACAGTTCATGAAGGAGATGGCATTTCAAATAGACAGGATTTCAGAAAGTAAAAATGGGAGTTGGGCACAACAGGCCTGGGGAATGAGGTAAGCAAAAGCAGAAAAATGAGAAAGGGATATGTGTGTGCACAGACTAGTGAGGAGTAGCAGCAGTGTGTGTGTGTGTGTATGTGTGTGTGCGTGTGTACATGTGTATATAAAGGGGTAATAAGGACTTACACTCTCGTGATGTTCTACAGTTTCCATAGTATATATCTCTCATGTCATTTGATTTTCACCTGGACTCTCTCCCGGCATCTCTGGGCTCTGACAGGTGAGTTTTTATCTTAGATAACCAAGCCTCTGTGGCATTGAGCTATTCCAAGCGTGCTACTGCTACATATCCTCTTTCATCTTGCCCCCTTCCCTTTCATGTGTTGTCTTCCTCTGCTGGAATTCAGGCTCCTTGAGGGCACACACTGCTTTGTTTGCTTCCGCTTGCATCCCAGCCTTTAGCACACTTCCTATTACATTGTTAAGTACCATGTTTTATCATTTATTCAGACATTCATTTTCACAACAGCACCAAGAGGTAGATTAGTGTAACTATTGTTATCATGCCCATACCACAGAAGAGGAAACTGAAACTCAGAGAGGTTAAGTGCCTAACACTCTGCCTATAACAAGTGGTGGGACTAGGATTCAAATCCTGAATGGTTTTTTGATTCTAAGTTCAATGATCTCACCTCTACAACATATGACTAGAAAAGATGGTGCAGTGCCTCAATTCTAGGCTAAAGAATCTTTTCTATAGCGTCTCTGACAGATGGTCAGCCAGCCTCTGTCCAAACACTCCTCCTAAGGCTCACTCCTCAAAGTTTACTGTGCCATTGTTGGACAGCTCCAATGGTTAGAAAATTATTCCTTACATTAAATTGAAATCTACTTCCCTCTACCTTCCACTCACTGGTTCTCATTCTGCCCTCTGTTTGCACACAGGACATGAATGTGTCCCTTAAATTGTCTTCTCTCTAAGTTAAACAGTTTCTAGTTTCCTCAACTGCATCTAGTACGAGGTGGTTTCCTGACTGCTTCACCATCCAGGTCACTTTCTATTTTGTATCTCTGGTTGTTTCATGGGAACAGCTTTAGTCTTCCTGCACCCAGGAGATGAGGACCTCCCCCAGGGCTGGGCTTATATCTCCTCCATCAGAGCAGGGACTCCCAGAGGGCAGGGACCATGTTTCCTCCCTCTCTATTTTCCTCTGTGCCTAGTACAGGATTCTATATGCAGGGGTCATTCATTGTGCATCCAACTACCCCTTCCCTGGGGCATGTTTTTGGGACCAGGACACCAGTTCCCACCCCATGGTGCAAATACAAGTGCCTGTTCCTAATCTCTTCCATAGCACTGATGGTATAATAGAAATAACTTGTACTTGTAAAGTATATCTAAACCTTACTTAAATGCTTATTTAAACCTGTTACCCTGTAAGATAAACAGTGCAGACATGATTAACCCTATTTTACAGATGGAGAAACTAAGGCACAGAGCAGTTGCCCAAGGTTACACACTCAGTAAGGGGCAGAGCCAGGATTCTGATCTTTTGATTGCACAGTCAGTATAGTAAAGAGTACTGGTCTATGAATCAAGAGACCAGGTTCTAGTCCCATCTCTGCCATTAAATAGTTGTGGAATCAGCCTCTTTGGACCCTAGGTTCCTCAACTATAAACATGTTGGGAGTTAGATAAGGCTGTCTCTATTGCCTCTTTAAGAGTTAACATTCAATTCTTTCCTTGTTCTTCCACCTGTTGTGGGAAGGAGAACTAGCAAGATGCTGGGTGGGAAAAGGGAGGAAGAAAGATGCTGAGTTATTACCTTTTGGATCAGCAAAGCCAAGGGAGAATCATGAGAATGCTCCTTTGAAATACAAAGCAAAATCTAGCCTTCCCCTGGAATCACATTCTTCCCCAAGCCTCCCTTCACACATCATTTCCATCAGTTCAGATTGGGTGGGGCCAGGCTGTTGCCATTCACTCCCCCACCCCCTGCCAACCCCCAGACAGAAGTGGAAAAATCCATCATACCCCCAACATATATTTTAAAATAACTTACGCATAGCCTCCCCCCCTCACCCCCTACTCTCCCATTTCTGAGTCTCAGATCTGATTATCTACAGCTCTCTCTTCTCTCCCTCTCTCACTTTTTTAATAAAAAATTGTTATAAATCTTTTTTGTCACAGAAGATATAAGAGAGAGGTTTGTGGGAAGGAACTGCCTTGGTGGGATGTTTTGTGCTCTGTTTGGTGTGCTGTTGTGCATTTTGGGGGCATTCGCTTTTTAAACTCCCCTACAGTTCGAAGTGAATTTTCAAAGAGGAAAGAATTGGAAAGCTGACCCTAGTTGATGTTAAAGATGGACAATAAAAAGTCCGTCAGTTTGGTGATACCCAGCCCAGCCCAGCCCAACTCAGCCTTCTAAACCCCATGAGGTGGCCCCTGGCTGTGTGAAGGCTCCTTAGGCTCCATATGATCAACTATCAGTTATTTGTGCTAAGGTAGTAGATAAGGGAGGCGAGGTGAAGCTCTTGTCTGAATAATCCAAAAGGACAGATAATTAAAAAATCATTTCCATTTGGCTTTTAAAAGTACCATGGTATTTTTTTTCCTTGCAGAAAACTCAGCCTCCTGACTCTATCTGGCCCACACTGATCAAAACAAAGGCGATTGTCTCCCTTCAACATCCATTGATGTAGCCTCTTTGCATCATAGTTTCCTCACCTAGTTGATCCTATAACCTATGACTAAGGGAGGAAAAGAATTATGGTTTGGAGTCAGGAGAATGACAGGCAGTGAGGTTGGGTGAGGGTGAGGTGATGTGTTAGATAATCCATTACGTGACTAATTCACATGTGGATGCTCATAGCATTTAGAGATGGAAGGGAGGTCAGAGGTTATCTAGTCCAACCCCCAAACTCCAACACATAAAGAAACTGAGGACCAGAGAGGTTAAGTGATTTGTCCAAGGTCACACAGGTGAGTGGCAAAACTAGGACTTAAAACTCATGCCCTCATGATCCTAAATCTAACACTCTCTATGCTGCACCACACCATCTCATGATTGGCACTTGGCTTTTGCAGTGGAGGGACCTGTTTCAGGATTTGGTTTAATTAGATAAGCTTTATGTGTGTTTACAAAGTCCCAAAGATAATTCTTCCACGTGGGGTCTAGGAAACATGGTAGTGGTGATAGAATTTATTTGGGTATTCATCAGTGTGGCAGAATTGAAAAAGGTATCACTTATGCTCTGCTAATTACAAGGATGACGGGTTATAGGTTTCTGAATCCTGCATTGCACCCAAGAAATGTTTGTTGGATGAATGGTAAGGGGTACAGTTTTCTCTGGCATTTAAAATCCTTTACAATCTGGCTAGATCTACTCTCTTAGGCTCATTACACATTATTCTCCTCCATGTACTCTGCATTTAAGCCAAACCTGCTTACTTGCTGTTTCCCCAATGCCCTCCATCTCCTATCTCCATGTTCCACTCATCCCTATGTTTACAAGGTACTCCGTCCTCATTGGTGCCTTTTGTAATTCCTGACTTACATCACGTCTTTAGCTCCAGAGTGTCTTCCTACAAGAGGCCTGGCCTAATCCTTTCAGCTGTTAGTGCCCCCTTCTTCCCATTTATTTTTATTCTACCTACAGATGTACATGTTGTTTTTCTTGGTAGAATGTAAGCTCTTTGGGGACAGGAACTGTCATAGTTCTTATCTTCAATTTCTAAAATCTAGGACAATGCTAGGAATATATTAGATGCTTAATAAATGCTTGTTAGAAGAATGAATGAAAAAAAGTACATAAAACCATGTAACTGTAGAGGGTTGCATGGACAAAATGAGTCCAGAGCTGAACCTTGAAGGATGGTGAAGATTATACAGGCAGAGAAGGACAGGAAGGGCATTCTGGGGAGTGGTGGTGGTGAAGGCAAATTATAGGTAATGGAGTAAGTAATGCATGTGTAGGGGACATAAAGATGACCAGTCTGACTGGCACAGAAGTTTTCTGTAGAGGGGCATTGGGATCCATCCATCTATCCATCCATGCATCCATTCAGTTATCTAGCCTTCATCCATCCAGTCATCTGTCCATCCATTTATTGTTATCAGTCCTTCTATGAATCCACTGAGTCATCTAATTATACATTTGACTATTTGGCCATCAATTTATCTACCAATCAGTTGATCTATCCTTCTGTCCATCACCTCTCTCTATTATCCTCTGTACCATTTTCCCCACTCTTTCTGTGCTCAACTCCATTTCTTGTGACTTTTCTCAGTTCCTTTGCTCCAAACAGGGTAATCTGCTCCACTCATAGAAGCACAAAAAGAGATATGTCCCTATATTGCTGTGCTACTGCACACATATAATTGAACTTTTCTGGGCCTCAATATCCTTATTTCTAAAATTAACATAATAACGTATGTCCTGGTCTCACAGGGTTGCTGCGAGAATCAAACAAGATAAGGAATATAAAAGTACTTCAAATTGTATAAAGTGCTACATAATTGCAGGGCAGGATAACAATTACTGTTAATCCCAAACAGATCATTCAAAAATCACCCTGATTCAGCTCTTGGCTATTTGCATTTATCTTCACTTAACATTCAAATTAGTTTATGTTTCCATAGTGAACACCATCAAGAATGGCTGAAGGAAAGGATTCCTAGGAGTAGGCACCCTAGTGTTGGAATTAATGGTTTCCTTAGCCACGAGGTGAATGCGGAATTCCACCCAGGGACAGGCTTTGTCAATATGTCAATAAGAAAGAGAAGCATGGAGCTGGGTGTTTGGACCCTGGAAGATTAGCAGCCAACATGACAAAACATACGATGCAAGAACATGACCTGTCCTTTGACCCCACTCCTTCCAATAGGCAACAACCCTGTTATTGCACTTCTCTTCTATCCCGGGGTGTGGTATCACTTAATCTCTCATGTTTCAGTTTCCCCTTGTATAAAATAGGGCTAATCATATCTGTACCGCTTATCTCAAGGGGTGGTGGTTAAGCTTAAATGAGAGAAGTACTTTACAAATATTAGTTATTTTTATTGAAACCACCAGTGCTATGAAAGAGATTAGGAACAGGCACTTGTATTTGCACCATGGGGTGGGAACTGGTGTCCTGGTCCCAAAAACATGCCCCAGGGAAGGGGTAGCTGGATGCACAATGAATGACCCCTGCATATAGAATCCTGTACTAGGCACAGAGGAAAATAGAGAGGGAGGAAACATGGTCCCTGCCCTCTGGGAGTCCCTGCTCTGATGGAGGAGATATAAGCCTAGCCTTGGGGGAGGTCCTCATCTCCTGGGTGCAAGAAGACTAAAGCTGTTCCCATGAAACAATCAGAGAGCAATACAAATTACAATGTGACCTGGATGGTGAAGCAGTCAAGAAACCACCTCGTGCTAGATGCAATTGAGGAAACTAGAAACTGTTTAACTTAGAAGATGATTTAAGGGACACATTCATGTCCTGTGTGCAAGCAGAGGGCAGAACGAGAACCAGTGGGTGGAAGGTAGAGGGAAGCAGATTTCAATTTAATGTAAGGAATTATTGGAATTATAAGGAATTGGAGCTGTCCAACAATGGAACAGTAACCTTCAAGAAGGAGGAGTGAGAAAAAAGAAAGAAAAAAAGGAAAGAAAAAAAAGAAAGAAAAATTTCTTTTTTTTTGAAGAAAGAAAATTAGGAGGTCATCCATGACTGTGGTGGCCAGTGTGCTCTAGAACTAGAACACTAGAACTCCCCCTCCCCATTAATACCTTATTTAAATTATCCATGGAGGCCCTTCATTTTATGTAACGAATGTGCCCTGTCCCTAAAAAAATGTTGCAGGCAAATCAATTTCTGTAAATAGCACAAGATTTTATATGCCTCAAGAGTACATTATTTAAAGGGTCCCTGTACTGACTACTTTTGTAGAACAAAGTAATAATAACTCACAATTACATAACCATGGAGGGCTTTATATCCATGATATCATTTGATCTTAACAACAACTGTGTGCATTATAATGATTACCACATTTTAGAAATGAAGACAATGGTGTTCAGAAAGGTAAAGTGAGCCAAGGTCAAATAGCTGGCCAGTGAAGCAGGGTCTCTTCAGTGCTCTTTCAATTATATCCCATTACTTCTTTCCATAAGGAAGGGATTATTTTGTTTTTTTTTTTTTGCATAGTAAAGGGTCCTTCTATAAAGTGAAGACTCACAGAACTTGAGAGCTGGAAGTAACCTCAGAGACCATCTATTCCAAAAAATCCATAAAAAGGTACCTGCTGTAACTTACCTGACGTGGGATTGTCCAGCCTCTGGTTGAAGATGTCTAATGAGGCAGAACCCACCACCTCTTGAGGCAACCTATTTTCCTTTGGGGCAAGCTCTGATTGTCAGGAAGGTTTTCTTGTACTAAAACCTAAACTGGCCTCTTTGTGACTTTCAACCACTATTCCTGGCTCTTTGGTTGAGGTAAAATATGTTCAACCCCTCTTCAACATGATAATCATCCAGACAGATACTTGAAGACAGCTAATAATACCCTCTCCATCCTGAATTATTTTCTATAGCAAAGAAGCCACTCATCCATATGATTTGCACTGTTTTATAATATTTTGAGGTATATATTGGGTTTGCCTAAAGCAGGGTCCACTTGTATTTATTGTAAACAACAGCAACCACCACAACAATAAAGCTCAAGAATTACAAAGAAACCAGGGGAAAAGATACAAAGGAAGGAGATTCAGTAGAATCAGACTTAAAAATATGCTATAAGGAAGGAGAATTGCTGAAGTACAAAATAGATTAATTTCTATTATGTTAAACTAAAATTTTTCTGTATAAATAAAATCAATCTAGAAGGAATCCAGAAAACTGGGAGAAAACTTTCATTGACAATATCTCAGATGGGATGTGATTATGTTGGAATACAACTATGATGTAAGGAAATGATGAACTGGTTGATTTAGAAAAACATGGAAAGACATGACATATGAAGAAAGATGCTATTCACATTCAGATAAATAGATGACAAGAGGAAATATGCATAGTACAGTCTCACATATACATGTGTGAGTGTGTATGTGTATCTATGTATGTTTATAGATATCTACACATATTATATGTGTGTGTATGTATGTGTATATATATTATATATGTCATATATAAATGTATGTTCATGTTTAATTTCAGTCTTCTTTAGAGTGGGTGGAGGTGGGGAGGAAGGAAAAAATAAAGTAAAAAGTACACAGCAACGAACAAAAAAAAGCCTACAGGGAAGCAAAGAAAAGCTGGACAGCTTTGAAAAAAGGTGTAGTATTTATTGTGTAGGTTTTCTTGAAATAGAAATTTATGTTTTATATCAAATTCTCTCATGTTCTGCTGTGTACATGGAAATATTCTTTAATTTTCTTTTCTTGTTAAGTTTAAAATGAATAAAATTGGGGCAGCTAGGTGGCAAAGTGCACTGGCCCCAGAGTCAGGAGGATCTGAGTTCAAATTTGGCCTCGGACACAACGCTTACTAGCCGTGTGACCTTGGGCAAATCACTTAACACCAATTGCCCTGCCTTCCCCTCTCCAAAAACAAAAATAAATAAATAAAACAAAATGAATAAAATTTACAAAAACATTAGTAATAACAATAACTGACATTTGTAGTGGGGTTTAAGGTTTGTAAAACACTTTATATACATTATTGCATGTGTACATGCTCTGAACTGCCTCACCAATACATCAACACTTAGGGCTTCAGAATTCTTTGACTGGAAGAGACTGTGTTCTATTAGTCCATCCCCTTAACATTTGGCAGGTTTGCATATAATTTAAGCCAAACTCCCTGGATTTTCTAGGAAAGAGAGGTCAAGGGTAGTTCTCCACATCTTATGGTTAATAATCTGTTTCTTCAGTGCTTGGGCCCCTCCCTATTTAAAAAGAACATAGTGTAGGTGAAGGAATACTGGGTTTTGAGTCAGAAGATTGGGGGAGATATTTTATTCAGAAGGGTTTCCTAGTGGTCTTCATCACCATCTCTGCTTAGCACTAAGACTGGCCCTGGTACTTGGTCAGGGGTTTTGTCATCAAAACACAAGTGAGTAAGACATAGTGACTTCTCTAGTCATTTCACTGCCTCATTACCTTGTGGGCTTCTGCAAGAGGAGACATATTTTATTTGTATTTAATAAAGTCCAGTGGTGGGCCAGATTATGAATCACAGTGTAGTGCACAGGAAAGGATGTTGGAAAAATAAATAAAATAAAATATATATCTATATATATATATATCTATATATACACGTTTATTGGGATTTTCAGGCCCTCTCCTGTTATTAATCTGGTTCAAAGCCAGCAGACAGGTTTAATATATTAAGTGAAATTGCAGGCCTTTATCCCCCATCTCTTCCCTCCTGCCCACCAGGACAGCACCACATATACTCCATATTCTATTCCTTTTTGATCCTGTTTAGATAAGCAGCAGATTAAATAAAAAATAAGATTTCCCTTAGTTCAAGTTTACTTTTTTTGGGGGGGAGGTGGAAATACATATTCCAGGCATCCTTTTTCCCTTTTTAATCAAAATGGCTTTTTATTGTAGAATATTCTTACATTGATTTGAAATAGAAGAATTTTTTTCTTTCTTTTTTTGAAAGAAGTTGTTGAATCAATATTTCCAAGAAAACAGATACTTTGTCCAGGTTAGGTATCAGAGAAAAGAGGTGTCTGGAGCAGGAAACATAGACTTTGGAGGGTATTATTCCCATCCTCATTTAAAAAATATCATTTCCTTCTCCCTTCCTTTCCCTTTTCCCTCACATCCTCTCATTACTATCACAATCCTTTATTGCTCCAATGAATATATCTTGTTTTTGTGAACTGTTGGGGTCAATTATTCCTTTTATATGGTGGGAACAGAGCTTGCCCTACTGTGTACATTATGTACCTATATATTCCCTCCCTACTTGAATCCCCCTCACCCTGCCTCCTCCCATCCCCACACCTGGGAGAGACAGAGAGACAGAGAGAGAGAGACAGAGAGAGAGACAGAGAGAGAGACAGAGAGAGAGAGAGAGAGAGAGAGAGAGAGAGAGAGAGAGAGAGAGA
>NW_027185712.1:13817757-13822848 GCF_028583685.1 Petaurus breviceps papuanus | reverse complement strand
AGAGAGAGAGAGAGAGAGAGAGAGAGAGAGAGAGAGAGAGAGAGAGAGAGAGAGAGAGAGAGAGAGAGAGAGAGAGAGAGAGAGAGAACCAACCAACATGCTGAGATGAGAGATGACATTTTGGGAGGAGGCTACAATGGAGGCAGTTTGGATTACTAGTGTCTCTCCTTGAGAAAATGAAGATTACACCTTATGGTTCAGGGACTAAGCCCAAGATGAGTTTTGGAAGGGTTCAAATGCATTTAATAAGCTTGGGAATAGTCCAGTATATACTGGGTAGTTTCTTTTGGCATATACTTCTGATTGCCTGTACCTATGTATGTGTCTCTATAACATATATGAATGAGTCTATAACATATATGAATAAGATTTCCTTGTAAACAGTCCTCTGTAAAAAGCACCACCTTGGCTCTGAAGTGTGTGACAGAGAGATAAAGGAATAGAGGTTTGGAACTATAAGACAGTTAGGGGTAGCCATATTTAGGGACTGAAGGAAAGGTTTTTGAGTGTAGCAGAGTATTGACTTTTCCCTTGAGCAAGATTGGTGGTAGTATACAGAGCACTGAAGTCTAAGGATCTGGGTTTAAATCTCACCTTTTATACTTGCAATCACTACTTGTATGACCTTGGGAAAACCATTTCATCTCCCTGGGCCTCAGTTTCCTCATCTATAAAATAAGAAGATTGAACTAAATCACCCCTAAGTTTCCTTCCAACTCCAGATCTATTATTCTTGAACAAACATTTCAAAAAGACAAACTCCAAAAAGAGAGCCTATTCTTAGGATCAAGGCAAGCATCAAGATAGGTATGGAGAGCCCAAGGTTGAGAGGTGAAATGGATAGGAAGGAGGAAAGGGGAGACAGTGGGTAAGAAAGAATCCAAAAAGCAGCGAGGGCCAGAAAAAGGAAGGATTCGCAGAATGGATACACTGGAGGTCATGATTTGCTTGACAAAAGTATTCTGCACTTTAGATAGAACTTACTGCCAGGTCCCTTGACATCGAGCTCCCCTTGTGCATAGAAGAAAGGGCTCCTTTTACAGATACACTTTCTACTCGTGACTTTCTAAGGACATGTCTCCCATAAAGGGGGGTGTTGGAGCTCAGCTCTGGGTTTACAAAAGAGTCTGTGATTTGGACCCCTTGGTGCCACCTAAAGGCCTCACTGCTCAGGTATCCAAAATCAAAACTGAATAAAACCCACAGTCATAACATGACATCAGTAAGAAGCGATCCATTTCTGTGATACTGCACAGGCCAAAGTGATCAGATCTTGACTGGATGGCAACCTTTGACTCTAGACAATTTTACAGGGGACAACAGATGCTGCCCACCCCTTTGACCTCACTATGATGAGCTTGGCCTTTGGGAGAGTGTGGCACTTAGAAGGCAGAAGAGAAAAAAAAATAAAGAAAATATCTCTTTGGTTTAGCCTGTCTCCTCTCCCCACATACCCCCACCCCTCTCTGCTGACCATTATAGGCCACAATCACTTGCTCATTTTTTCAGGCCCAATTAATCTACTTTCTTCTCCCTCCTCTCCCTCCTCTCCTCTCTCTTGGAGAGTAGGAAAGGAAAGGGTGCCCTTTGGGCTGGATTTGTTTGCTTCAATCTCTGAGAGATTAAACTTGAAAAGGATTTTCCAAAGGTCAGATATCTGAGCCTCCCTTTCTCCAGGAACAAGAATGGTCTCAGAGACCCCTGCACACTGGAATGGAAAGATGGTGCCTGGAAAAGACAGAGCAGGGTGGGGCCCAGTGGGGAGCATGGGTCTCTGTATGGGTGTGACACCAGCAGTGAATGTGCATGTGTTTGTGCCCGTGAGCTTCCCCATGGGTACAAAGGCTCTTGCATTCAAATGTTTGTATCTGTATGTGTATGTGCTTGTGTATCTGGCATGTGTGTTAGCAAGTAGGAGAGGTCTATGTATAGAGAGTGATCTCAAATTTACATAGGAGTGTAGCCTAGGAAGCCATCTATGTGCATCCTAGGGGCTGAGTGTGCACGTGTGTGTGTGTTACACAAGTTGGCACTGCATGTGCTTGCATGTGTAGCATATGTATGTGTTGTCAATATTTAGGTCTTTCTTTCTGTGCACACATGTGTGTGCATGTATACCTTTTTCCTTTGGTGAGCACATCCCTGTGTGTGGAGCTTTGCAAGGGTGAGAACAATGTGCACACACAGAGAGGTCCTTACTGTCCAACATACTTAGTTTGCTCTGTGCTCTGAATCAGAAAGAAAGATTCTCCCTTTCTCCAAACTCACTTTCCCCAAGACAAGAAGAGAATATCACTCTGGTCTTAGGCTAAGGTTCAGCTGTTTCCCTAGAGGGGAGACTGAGCTGCCCAGGGGGAAGGGTTTGCCTTGGTGTTTGGGCTGTGTCAAGAAACAGAGATTAAGAAGTTTATGAGTTTCTGTGAGTTTGGCTCTGTGTGAGTGTGTGTGTGTGTGTGGGGGGGTGTGTGGGTGTGTATGTGTGTGTGTATCTGAGACAAGGATCCCAAATGACTTTTGATGACTTCTATTCTTCTCTGGGGAGACAGGAAGAGAAGGGAGGGGGCCTGAGAAAGGTGAGAGCTTATAGAGAAGGAAAGACACAGTCTCCTTGATCTCATTCCAAGAGAGGCCCTGAGACTAGTCCTAAAAGGAAGCTAGAAATCTACCCTCTAGAATCTATAAGAGCCATTGCTGGGAAGCCAGGCCACAGGGAGCTGTGGTCACTGCAGCTTCCTCTTCCCCAGGAAAAGGTCTACAGTGGGATTCCTATCCATTCTCCCCCTTTTCTCCCTCTCCTCTTGCCTTTAAATTTTGATTTCCACGACCACTGAAAGATTCACTGGATCTTTCCCATATGCGTTTTAATCCTTCCTCAGTCATCAGCAAAGACAGGAACCAGACAGCAAGCTTCAGGAATGGGATGAGGGAGGGGAGACTTTGGTTGGGCTGGTACCCTCCATCAGTCTGACAGGGTAACACCATCTATGTACAGCAAACAGTGGGGAGTAAGGAGTGAGAGATTGAGGGGTCTGGATGGGGAAGAATGGCAGCTCCCTCACAGGTGAGCTTTTCAATATTTGTACCAAGCACAGTGAATTGCCAGCTACTATTCCAAAGCAAATAGCTTTTGATTTTATGTCACATACAGTGAATTTTGGAATAGTAACCCTTCTAGATTAAGGTCACATCTGGCATGTGTTTTTTGGGTTTTCAACAATGTATCTCCCGCCTCCATACCTTTGCAGACACTGATACCCAGGCCTGAAATACACTTTCCTTTTGTTTTGGGGCCTTTTAACTTCTTTCAAGGTTCAATTCAAATGTCACTTCCTATTTAGAGCCTTTCCTGATTGCCTTAGTTTCCAGGATTCTCTCCTAGCTGTAATAACTTTATGTATTTTAATTAATTAATTAATTAATTAATATGTGTACATGGTATACTGCCTAGGAGAAGGTCAGTTCTAGTACCATTTTTTTTTTTAATTTTTTGATCTTTGTAACCCCAGTGCCCAGAACCATGTCTGGAAGGACAGGTCCTTCACAAACATACGCTGAATTGGATTGCTGGATTACAGATTTTCTGCTATAACTCTACCCCCTTTTCAGTTCCAACAATTCAAAATTAACAACAAACTGCACAACACAAAACCTTTGCTTCATCCAGGGCTTTGCTGTTGCCTGAAAAAGCTTGTTCCTGCCTCACTTTCTTCTCTGTGTACTATTATTCCAGCCTGATTGCATTAGTTGTTGTACAGCCTGATTTTCTTATTGTACATAGTACATACATATAAATGTTTATTGAATTGAAACTGATTATAAGCTCCCTGAGGGCAGGGACCATGTCTTATTCATCTTTGTATTACCTCAAGCACCTAGAATTGGGCCTTGCATATAGTAGCTGCTTAATAAATGTTTATTGAATTGAGTTAAAATGATTCCTAGATAGACATATGGATTAATGAACTGATGGTTGGGTGGATTGATTGATGGGTAGACAGATTGATTAATGGGTGAACTGACTGATGGATATCTCCTTTTCTCTCATGCATGGTTTTCCTTTCCTTGCAAACAAGGAGTTAGGTCTGCAGAATGTGGGGGCCCAGCCAGGGCTGAGCTCAGAGTTGGGTAAGTGGATGTGACATGTGACTTCAGGGCCCTCAGTCCACACCACAGCTGCTGGGGGCTGAGCTGCATCAAGGAATGAAGAGGGTGAGAGGCCTGGCTGCTCTCCTCCTACCCTGGGCCGTGCACTCACATTATTGGCTCGCCCCTCAATCATGCCTTTTCCAGCTAGCTGCTCCTGTCACAGCACATCTTGTTAGCCCTGGAGGCTCAATGAAATGGAAATTCATGTTTAAATTTAAAAACAACATATTGACCCTGGGAGCCAGTGATGTCTACATTTTTAATAACTTACCTAGAATACAGGCATGCATGAGACTGCATGTAGGTCTATGTAAATTCATATGTTTAAATGTGTTTGAATGTGTATGCCGATCTAGGTTTTTGTGTATATGATTTTATATGTATATGTATAATACACACATACATTATATATATATAGTGATTGCATGTCTATGTGGGCTTAGATATGTTAGAATCTTTTATGTGTGTGTTTCTGCATGGTTTTGTATCTATATGTGTTTCTGTCTGTCTATATGTATTTATAATATCTATGTGTTTGTGTGAATTGTGGTGGAAGGTTAGGGTATGCATCTATAGGGGTGCATATTTCTGAGAAATTGTATTTCTGTGTCTCGATGCTAAGTTTGGGGGATAACTGCGATGGCATGATCCAGAGAGAGAGAGAGAGAGAGAGAGAGAGAGAGAGAGAGAGAGAGTGTGTGTGTGTGTGTGTGTGTGTGTGTGTGTGTATTCAGAGGTACATGAAAGGGGGTGGATGACTGGGGCTTAACTCAGAGATAGGCATGAGGGGGGACTAATGAACCTAGGGATAAGAAAAGAATGAAAACACAGAAGGCAATTTTGGAATCTTTCCCGCACTACCCCATCCTCAGTCTTGTGATAGCCTCTCCATCACCCAACCTACTTCACTGCTTTTTGGCCTCAGTTTTTGAGTCAGGACAGAAG
>NW_027185712.1:13800434-13812757 GCF_028583685.1 Petaurus breviceps papuanus | reverse complement strand
AAGGAAGGAAGGAAGGAAGGAAGGAAGGAAAGAAGGAAGGAATAAAGAAAAGCAGAAAGGCAGGAAGGAAGGAAGGGAGAAAGGCAGGGAGAAAGAAGACAAAAGGAAGAAAAAACTGGGAAGTATAAGGAAAGGAGGGAATGAAGGAAGGAGGAAAGAAAGGAAGGAAGGCAAGCAAGAAGGAAGGAAGAAAGAAAGAAAAAAAAGAAAACCCCTTTCTATCTTTTGAGGCCACCCATAAATCTTGGTGAGACTGCAGAGTTGCAGCTTTCTTCTCATAGTTTATAGACAGAGAACTTGCTGACTGAGCTAAAGTGTGGAGGAGGTAGGAAAGCTGAAAAGCTGGGGTTTGAGGAGAGATGGGTGGGGAGAGGTTGGCAAATATGTCCATCTATCAGGGGATATATCCAGCCTTGGGAGCCACATGCTCAGAAGGAGAGAGATTCTTGTGAATCTGTATCAGAGCAACTGAGGTGGAAGAAACAATACAGGGCTGTCAGGGCTGGTCTTCTACCATTTATTTCCTCATGGTTTAGATGCCCTTTAATCCCATATTTGGGAATAGGAGATTTAAGAATCAAGTTTTTTCTCCATTTTGAGTCTCTCCTACTTTGTAACTCCTAGTTTCATTTACCTAGGTCTTGTCTAGACTGCGCTCCAGAGGTCAAGGACTATGTCCTTATCACCTCTCCTTGGTTGTCTTCCCCTACCCTTCAACGTCAACAGCACAGCCCAATCTGGGAATAGACATACAGTAATCACTCAGTAAAAGCTATTGAATCATGCTCCACTCTCTATAACAGACCCATAAGGATCTTTGGCCCAAGAATTAATCTATATACATTTTTTTGGTATTTGTTCCAATCCAAACCATCTCTTGTGGAAATGAGTTCCATGGGCTTATTCTTCACTGTGGGACACAGTGAATAAAGTGTCTTAATTTTGTTTTGGACAAATAAGTTCAGTGGTTACTATAAAATGTAAATGAGGCCAAAGTTGCAGATTTGATCCACATAAAAAAGAAAAAAAGCAATGCAGGGAAATCTACATTATCTTACAGGGTCCCAGGTGTTACCTGGATCCAGAGCTGGAAGTGGCCTTAGAGTCTACCTAGGCCTGAAACTCAAAGAGTTTTAATCACATGACCAAGGGGACAAAGGTAGTAAGCATCAGGGGCAGGATCTGAACCCAGATCCTCTGACTCCAGAGCCAATGTTCTTTCCACTGTACTTCATGGTCTTCAGACAATCTGACCCCTGACCCAGACATATTCTGATGCTAGTCACAGACTGATCTCTTCAGTCTTACCTTTGGTCAAAGACTTAACTCTTTCTACAAGTGAATCCTTTAATCCCACTTGTGTTTTACCTCCTCTAGTAGATTGCAAGTGATTTAAGGGCAGGGATGGCATTTTAATCATCTTTTGTGTCATTCAGTTGTTTTCAGTCATGTTCCACTATTTGTGACCCCATTTGGGGTTTTCCTGGTAAAGATCCCGAAGTGGTTTGCCATTTCCCTTTCCAGCTCATTTTAAAGATGAAGAAACTGAGGCAAATAGTGTTAAATGACTTGCCCAGGGTCATACAGCTAGTGAATGTCTGAGACTGGATTTGAACTCAGATCTTCCTAACTACAGTCCCAGAACTCTATTCACTGCATCACCTAACGGCCCCCTTATTCATCTTAAAATCACCCCCAAAGTTCATTCATTCATTCATTTAAAATTCATTGAGCATGAAATACCTACTATGTAGCAGGCATAACAGGGGAATAAAAAGACAAAAAATAGAAATAGTGTCTGCTTTCAAAGAGTTTACTTTCTAATGGAAGGAAACAGCATAAAACTGAATATATAGTCATTGTTCAATAGAAGTGTTAAATGTCTAAAACAATACTTTCGTTCAGTCACAGACTGATCTTTCCTCAGATACCTGGAAAATGATTTTGGTCACCAGGAACTTAGAGCAGTGTGGTGCTAGGGAGCTGTCCCCATTGATAAGAACTAAGTGATGCACAAATGACAGTAAGCTAAGGCTTTATCTCTTTTCTACAAGTGATTCTGGTCACCAGTCTGACCTCAGAACCTAATGTGTACCTACTGAACCCTTAACTGCTTCTGTACACCTCCTGGAAACGGGTGAAATGACAAAGCATATGTGACTATTTTCAATAAGCCTCATCCCCTGGGGTCCCTATCCCTCTCCAAAAAATGCCCCATTTAATGAATGTGCCTTTGGCATATTGAAAATTTACCTGTCTGTCCCCTGGAAGCTTTCCGTCCCTGGAGGAACCTTCATTTAAGAGCCCTCCTCCCTCCTGTCCCTCCCCCCTTCCTCCTTACACACCCATAGTCCTCCCTTCCCCTCTTCTGTACTCCATGGAGCAGGAACATGGGAGGGTAAATGTGTGGTTTGGAAAGATGAGCAGAGCCGGTGCCCAGCTCTGCTGGAGGTAATTACCGCTGTATAAATAAACCAGAGGGGGAACATCGTCTAAAAATCTAATTACTGTGCGGCACGGCAGGTTTCAACCTTGGTCAAGTACGGGCAGGTCTGATTTACGTCCCGTCATAAAATCCCGAGCATTCAGCAAGCCCTGCTCTCATTTCTGCTCTCCTCCTTTTCCCTCTCCCTTTTCTTTTCCCAGACGGCCCAGCCCTGCTTTCTTGGTCCCTCAGGACCCTCCTTCTCTTATTCAGGCAAGAATCAATCCCTCATGGCCGCGGCAATTTAAGGGTCAGTTAGGGTACCATCTGACCCACTTGTGACAATGAATGACCTCCACACAATCTATTAGACCTAGAGCCATGGAACCTTTGGGCTGGAAGGGAATTTAGAGATGAATTTGTCCAATCTTCTCATGAATACCAAGAAGACTGGACCAAGGAGTCAGGATATCTTGGATCTAGTCCCAGCTCTGTTTCTAATATACCCTGTGATTCAGGGCAAATGACATAACCTCCAGTGACTCAGTTTCCTTATCGATTACCAAAAGGGATGATAATTGCAAGCCCCACTTAAATAGCATTTTGTACAAATTATCTTATTTGGTGTGAAGTAGGTGAGTATTACTACTCCCATTTTCTAGACTAGAAAACAAATCTGGATCAGTTAAGTGATTTGCCTAAGGTCACGCAGCTTTTAAGATTTATAGTCAGGACTCCAGTTCAGATCTTCTCAATCCAAGTCTAGTGTTGTTTCTGTTTTGCTTTTGTTTTTTCCTCCACTCTCTGAGGCAACCTACCTGCCCTGCCTATCTTGTAGGACTGGGAGGATCATATTAGAAGAGTGTTTTGTATCTGTTCTCTAATTGTTTAACTTGTTATATATGGCCTAGACTGTAAATTCCTTGAGGATAAGGAGCTTCCACTTGGATTCAGCATTTCCTAACGTTCCCAGAATGTAATAAGTGTATTCAATTCAATAACCAAATGAAGGACTGATTTGATACTCAGAACCTTCAGAAAGTTCTTGCATGATTAAGAACAGTCAGCTGCCTTTAGGGTCATATCTGGGACAAGAGCAAATAGGGAAGCCAGTCCTGAGTGAGAGTTTTTTTTTTTTTTCAAACAAATGGCTTCAGTATCCCAGTATGATATCCCACACCTTCTAATGTGCCTTTAGCATGACTGAACCTAAGCAATGAAATTATGGTCAAGAGAGGGACCTCATTTTACTTACCAATTATGGTAGCATTTATAAAATGTATTGCTTTTCGCATCAAGGAAAATGTATTTCTTTTGTTATGGGAAGTGTAGATTTTCTTTTCTATTATTATTTGGGGTTCAAGGCCATTACTCCTGCAATTTTTGGGTAAATAAAACCCCATCTTCCGTTAATATTAACCTCATCTGATTACAACCTGACTCAAGGAATGATAATATTAAGGGAGGGTTGGGCTATTGGCCATTTCTCCTAGTTGAGAGGTTGTTGAGTTGGCTGAAAACTGACCCATGGGATCTGAAAATTTACTTGTGGCCTTAAGCATACCTTACATAAGAAGCCAGAAGAAGATTCTTAGCTGTTCCTGCCTCCTTGGAGACACGTAAATCCCTTTTCTCCTTTTTAGTCTATTTGTGAACCCTTTAAATGTAGTTTAATCGCTAACCTGACTTAGTTTACCTATAGAGTTTGCTTAACTGTTTGTGTCCTTAGAGGATGTATGAGATTATGATTTTGCTTAACTAAATTTGTTCAACTTTTATGACATTGAAAGAAGCATAGAATTATGAATCTGTCTTTTCTTCAACTTTTATGGCCTAAGAGGAAAGTACAAGATTGCAATATGTAAAAGAATTATTTCTCTGTCATCCTGACATAATTTTGTCTATAAGAGGTCTTGTTAGAATCCTAATCTTCATTCAGGTTTATTTTTTGGTCTGAGATCTGAACCTGTGTTTAAGCATAATAATAAAACCTAGGCTTTTCTTACCTCTATAATTTCTGCATTGAGATAGATTTATTTTAGCAGCAGTCACCACAGGAACTCAGAGAGGAGATATTTCTCCCATAACACTTCAGAAATGTACTATGTTCTTCTGGAGTTCACATGTCAAGAAATACCTGTTGGGGCTAAGCAAGGTCCTGAGGAAGGCAGCTATAATGATCTCATGACTGGGATTGGGTATGGGGGTAGGATAGGAGGGTCCAGGCCATGTGAGGCTGAATTGAAATGGTGAGATCTTTGAAATTTTGGGGAGTTGGAGCTAGGGAAGGGCAGGGTTGATGTCAACTGTCACTAGAAAGTGGATGAAGAGGAACTTGTAATGTTCCTAACCTTCAGGCATTAGCAAGTGGACTCCCTGGAAACTGAAAGGAGGCCATAAGAGGACCAGCCTCAAGCTTTCTTTTGTCTCCAAGGAGTATAATCCTTGGAGACACAATCCCCTGAGCAATATGTCCAGGTATGGGATAGAAAAAGGGCCAGGAAGAAGAAGGTCCTGAGTGCTCATGGAGTTCAGGGAGCTGGGGGCTAGTCCGTGTACCAGAGGAGTGTAGGAAGTGCTCACAGAGGAGGTCAATCTTGATCCCAGAAGTGAAGGGTTTTGACTGGCATAGAGGAAGAAGAAAGGTTAAGCATCCGATAAATGTCAGCTGTTAATGTATGGGGAATTCAGGAAGTCTTGGATTTCTGTCTTACTAGCCATGTGACAATGGCCAAATCACTTCTTGTCTCTGGGTCTCAGTTTCCTCATCTGTTAAAAAATGAGAAGACTGGCATAGCACAGTGTGCACAGTGGGTGTTTAATATGTGTCAGTTAATTTTTTTTTAAACAAAGACGTTGGACTCAATCTCCAAGATCTTTCCCAGTTCTAAATCTGTGATCCTATGAAACAGGTGGGCTAGTGGATAGAGTGCTGGGCCTGGAGTTAGGAACACTCCTCTTTCTAAGTTCAAATCTGTCCTGAGATATTTACTAAGGCGACCCTGGTGACCTTGGGTAAGTCACTTTACTCTCTTTTGCCTCAGTTTCCTCATCTGTAAAATGAACTGGAGAAGGAAATGGCAAACCACTGCAGTATTTGTCAAGAAACCCCAAATGGGGTCAGGGAGAATTAGACATGACCGAAAATGACTGAACAACAACAACATATACCAGGCATTGTGCCAGGGAATAGAAAGGAAAGCAAAAGCCCTTACCCTCAAGATATTCTAAGAGGGACATCATATCTGTGAACGGGGTCATAGTCTAGAGAGCAATGAAAGGTATATGCCTAGACTATTGCAGTAGAGAAAGGCTCCTCGGAATTCTTCAGGTCTTTCTTTTCAGGGAGGTAAAGTTAGGAGTCTATGTCTACCTGTGTTCCTGGGTCACCTGCTTCCCCCCTTTGCTGCCCCACTCTGTACTTTTGACTTCTTGAGCATTGACTAATGTGAACCAAGTTGACATTTGCCCAGGGAATTTTCCCAGCATTAATTCTAAGAAGAGATTGAGCACCAACCTATCAACGAATAAATAGTATTTAGTGAGAATGGACTTGTCAGCAGTTCTTCCAGCCTCAAGCTTTAATAGGGATACCCCTACTTAGGGAAGCTAATCAAATAGAGGTCATTCCCATTTTCTGATAGCCTATGTCGATGAGCCATTAAAAAACTTAAATCTATCAGATAAATTGACTGAATCCTTTCTGTAATCAAGGCACATTATAAGGCTCTCTGGAAGATACAAAAAGCCAGGATATGGATCCTACTCTCAAAGAGCTTACAATCCTAGACACATAGACATAAACATAGAATTATCCAGGTACGAAACTACCAAGGATCAAATGCCATTGGGACATTAAGGGCATAAGGAGCTCAGAAGGAAGGGGAATTGAATGAGCAAAGGTGTTGGGATGGCCATGGACCACATGTGCTTGTGGTGGGGAGGGCTGCAGACCAGTCTGACCACAGCAGAGGATGCATGTAAGGGAGTGGTAGTGAAGTATCAGGTTGGAGAGGTGAAGGGAGTTCCTTCAAGGCAGGGGCTGTCTTTCCTTTCTTTGTAACCCCAGCACGGCTATGTGTAGAGTGACTGGCACATAAATGCTCACTAACTGGCTACTATTGAGGGCCTTGATCCCTAAGCACTTGAGGGGGATAGGTAACTAGGGAACTAATACGGGTTTTAGAGCAAGAGAGTGTCAGACTCAGAGGTTTTCTGTAACAAAATATGACATTGGTTATGCAGGACGAATGAAGGAGATGGAGTAGGGAGGGAGGCAAAGAGTTGGGAGAAAAGCAGTAATGCCGAGTAGAGCATTGAACTTGGAACCAGGAAGATCATGGTACAAGTCCTGCCTCTTGCACTTAACTAACTATGTGACAATGGGCAAGTCACTTAAGTTTTCCTGTCTGTAAAATGGGGACATGACACCTGTGTCTGTACCCCACATGGCAGCATACACAAAGCACTTTGCAAACCTTTTGCTATTGCAGCAATGTCAACTATTGCTTTATTGTTATTATTGATATTGATATTATTAATTATTGTGGTCACACAGACCTATAGTGGACTAGGGTGATGATGGCAGAGATGGGAAGGAAATGGTACTCATTCAGGAAAGTTTGGAGGAGGAAGCAACAGCCCCATAACAGCCGAGTGACACTGCATGACCCTGATGTCTTAGGGCAGTTTTAAACTCTTAAAGGCTTTGGGGACACCTTGCAATAGGGCCTTTAACATCTGTGAGTGCTTTGCATGTGTTATCTTATTTGAGCTTTACAACAACCCAGTCAGGTAGAAACTATAAGTGTTATTGTCCCTAGTATATAGAAGGGGAAACCGAAGCTCAGAGGTGACTCTACCCTTCCCTTGGGGGTAAAAAAGTCAATAGACCATAAATTAGGGAAAGGGGCAGCATCCTTCTGTTCCTTTCCTTGCAAGTAGATAGAGAACTGGCATTGGAGTCAGGGATAAAAGGGTTTAAATCTACCTCAGATATTTACTATCTATGTGATACCAGGCAAGTCATTCAGTCTATCTGTGCCTTGGATTCCTCATCTGTAAAATGAGGGCCTCTGAAGCTCCTTCCAGCTCTAATATCTATATCTACAGCAACGGTGCCCAACTTTTTAGGATCCATATATATATTTTTGAAAGGGGAAGGCAAGTCAACTGGTGTTAAACACAAGGTCACCCAGCTAGTAAGTGCCGAGAGTCTGAGGTGGGATTTGAACTCGGGTCTTCCTGCTCCCAGGGCCAGTGCTCTTTTCACCTTGCATCTTAGCTGCCTCTACCCCTTTATATTCTTAAAAATTATTGAGGATTCTCCAAAGAACATTTATTTATGTGTATTATATCTATCAATATTTACTTGTTAGAAATGAAAACATCTTAGTATTAAAATGAAAATTTTATTTTTTTAGACCCTTTGAGAAGATCTTGGGGAACCCCAGGGATCCCTGGACCACATTTTGAGAACTGCTGATTTACTTTGCTGGGTATGATTTCCAACCCTCTTCAACTAAGCTAAGAGTGGCTTGTGTGCTCACCACTGCTGGGGAGAAGGAGATGAGGAAGGAAATGGGTTAGAGAGAGAAGGTAAGGAAGGAGGGGAGATCTGACAGCACCTGAAAGCTGCATGGAAAGAGCTCTCAGGCTAGTTGTCATGTTCCTGATAGAGAGCAAAGGGACAGCACACGTAGATCCTAGATGTAAATATCCCTCCAAGCTCTGCATTAGAACTGGCTTGGATGATGGCCTGATCCCCTGGAATTCTGTCTTCCCTAGGAAGGCCGGTAGCATCCCAAGGACACCTACTAGTCTTTAGCAGGAGGTTGCTTCTAGCTCTGGCTCCTCAGTCTCAGCCTTCCACTGGACTGAGGCCTGTACTTGAACCTCTGATATTACAGGTTTGCTTAGCTGGAACTTTTTAAATTTTTTTTTTCTTTTCTTTCTTTCTTTTCCTTTTTTTTTTTGCTTCATTTGTCTTGAGTCAGCAAGTTGTGGGCACCGCCTGAACTTATATCCTGCTCCTTAAGCCCAACACTAGCTGGAGCTGGCTCCTCATTTTTCCCCCATCCCTGCATGCCTCAGAACAGTTGGCAGCTCTGTCTTTTCTGCTCTAGCCCATTTCATACCTCTAAGAACACTTGAACATCTCTTGCCTCACTTGCCCCACAAGACTGTAAGAGCAGGTATCATGACACCATTCACAGACCTGCGATTTCATCTGAGTGGAAGACTCCTGATGGGGAACTTCCCTCCACCAATTCAGATCAGTTTTTAATTGGTGGTGTATAGATTCAGAGGATTTTATAAAGTGTGGTCCCACAGCTACTATGGGTCAGAGATAGGACTTGAACTCAGGTCCTCCTAATTTTACCTACCACTCTCTATCCATTACACAATTTTACAGATATGGAAATTTTGGAAGGTTTGCTTACTTTGTGGGCATCAAAGAATTCTTTCACAGACCTGGGACTAGAAGTGAGGTCATGCATTTCGACTTGCACCCTTCCATTCCACTCACAAAGTGGCAAGTCTCTTTTCCCCTTCCCACACGCGAGCTCCTCTCATCCATTCCTCTGTCTTCAGGTAGGCAAACACTTAGGTTCGCCATCCCAGACATGTGAGTCTTTGTCATATTAATAAATGCAATAAAACCTTATGATTACAGGCCCAAGTAATTCATAAAACCTCTTTCAGGAAGCTTTTTCCCCAGCTCTTTCAGCCCCCACTCATCTCTCCCTTCTCGGAACTCCTTCAGCACTTAGAGTCTGAACTACGAGTTTCAGAGCTCAATCACACAGAGTTCTTTATTGTTCTCAGTGCTTACCCAAGGGCAGGGACTAGGTCTCCCCCATTCCCTTCTCCTGCAGCCCTCACAGTACCTAGCCCACACAGATGGGCAAACCTTAAAGCATTATAGAAATGTAAGCTACTATTTCCTCTGAGCCCCTGCTGCTTAGCTCAGAGCTTTGTGCATAGTAGGTATTTAATAACCCTTATAGAACTGTGGGATCAATTTCCTCAGCAAGTTCTTTCCATAAAGGTAGAATTAATATCTGGGATGCATTCCCTCTTCACCTCTGACTAACAGGATCCCCCTAGTTTCCTTCAAAGCCCAGTTCAGGGGCTGCCTCCTAACAGAAAGCTTTTCCTTCCCCTTCTCACCTCCCTAGTGATTAACAGTCTCTTTCTCTTTGAAATTACTTCATACCAGCTTGCCTGTGTACATATTACATCCCCTCATAGAATGTAATCTCTTTGAGGTCAAGGACAATTTCACTCTCATCTTTGCAAGCCCATCACCCAATAAGGTGCTTTATACAGAGCAGGTGACCTAGAAATGTTTGCTAAATTGAATTTCAACCAACCTGTATTCGAATTGGCCACCTATCAATCAAACTAAGGTCCACCTTCAGAAGCCATCTAATGAAGACAATCCAAGCTTCAGCCCCACGGAATCCCTCACTTTGCTCAAAACTCAGCTCCAGTGTGTCTTCCTACATGATGCCTTTCCTGCCCTGCCTTCAACTGCTAGTGCCCTTCCTCCCTAAACACCCTGTGTTTCTTTTCTAATTGTTCTGGGCATCCTTCCACATGGACTAGTCTCCTCCAATAGAATATAAGATCTGTGAGGGCAGAGATGGCTTTATTTTTGTGTGCACTGGAACATAGTAGGTGCTTTACAAGTGTCTGCTAACTGATTGATTGAGCTGATCCAACACATACAAGTGGCTTCCTAGTCTCTGTCTGAGGGGGAAACAAACCTCTGGGGGAGGCTAAGGTGGCACCCTGTATAGCCCCAGAAGATTCTCCTCAGAAATATGGCATATGCACAGAATGCTGTTTGGGGAGTCAGGAGTAGACCTGGCTTTGAATCCTGCCTTAAACACTTACCAGTTGCATGCTCTGGGCAAGTCTCTCTGGGCCTCAGTTTCCTCATCTGTAAAATGATGTGGTTTGACTTGACCTCTAGCTCTTTCCCCAGTTCTAAATCCATGATCCTATAACTTTAATTTCAGAGGTTCAGGAGAAGAATAGGACAAATGGGAGGTGACAGAATTTCTGCCAGGACACCATGTAATGGAGAAGATCCTAAGGTGTGTCACTTCCAGTGACAGTGATGAAAAGTGTGGTATGAGTACGTGGCATGAGTGCAAGCTGAGAGACTGAATCAGGAAGGAGTAATGCTCTCCTGTTGGGTCCTGGATCTTTCTCCCCTGTTGCTATCATCCTGGTGAGCCTGGTCTTCCCAGGTGTCTGCACTGGTCCAGGGTTGATACTAACGCTGCTTCTTTGGGACTCTCTGGGTTTGGAGGAGTGAGTATAAAAAGTGGCCAGATTCTTTTGGGAGCTCTTCACCTCAATAGCACTGGCTAAACTTAATCCCAGTCCCCTTGGTGGCATAGTGTAATGAAAGGGAGCTGAATTCTTGTCAAAGGGTATAGGTACTTTAATTCTCCTGGAGATCTTATATACTGAAAGCTATAGGTAGCAAGAACTAGAATAAAAGCCATAACCTTGGGCAAGTCATTTTATTTCTTGGGACCCGTTTCCTTATCTGTAAAATAATAATGATTATTATTACCTGGAATTTTGATAGCTCATTAGGGTTTGCAAAGTATGCACATTATCTTATTTGGTCTTTAGAAATAAGATGAAGGTCCTGTTTTTGTTATTTTATAGATGAGAATACTTTGATGGATTATACCATGAGGAAGTTTGGATAGATGATCTCTAAGGTCTCCTTATAGCTCTGACATGTTATTGATTCTGAGAGTAGGAATCAATTCTTTGGAGTTAAATGAACTTTCATGGTACAGCTGAAAGAACACTACCTCTGCAGTCACAGGACCTGGGTTCAAATCCCACCTTTGATATTTACTGGCTATATGACCTGGGGCAAGTCGCTTCCCATTCTCTTGGTCTTTAGTTTTCTCATCATGGTGGTTGTACTGGATGGCCACTGAGGTCCCTTTCAGCCCTAGGTCTATAAATCTCTGACTCTTAAGAGAATTGTGAACTTGTACTTCCATCCACCCCTTTCTTATTTTATTTATTTATTTATTTTTTTTATTAAGCAATCAGGGTTAAGTAACTTGCTCAAGGTTACACGGCTAGTTATTTCTGGGTGTGGTGCTGAGTGTCTGAGCCCGGGATTCGATCTCCAGGTCGTCCCAACACTGGAGCCGGTGCTCTTACTCGCTGAGCCACCTGGCCGCCCCTAAGCAATTGGGGTTAAGTAACTTGCTCGAGGTTACACGGCCAGGTGTTTCTGGGTGGGTGCTAAGTGTCTGAGCCCGGGATTCCATCTCCAGGTCCTTCGGACACTGAAGCCGGTGCTCTTACTCGCTGTGCTACCTGGCCGCCCCCACCCCTTTCTTATTTTAACTAATTAGGGGAAAGAAAGGGAAATGGGCTCCCAGTCCATTTGCAGCCCCTTTGACAGATGAGGAAACTGAGAGCCAGAAGGTTAAGCAACTTGACTTGCCCAAGGTCACCCAGAGAATCAATAGAAGAGTCAAGACTAGAACTCACGTGCCCCCTGGTCTACTGACCTCCCTCCCAATGCTGGCTGTGATCAAAGCTATATGAACAGATTAGGAGACCAGGAAGGGGGTTGGAGTCAGGTCTAGTTCTGCTACCATTGTGGCCCATTAGGAAAAACAGCTGCTTTTCCTACCCCCACCCCCTTCTTGGCCCTAGCAGCGGGTGAAACAAACAGGATATTTATCACCTGAGAAAGCAATGCCTGCCTTCTCTCCTTCTCTCCTTCTCTCCTTCTCTCCTTCTCTCCTTCTCTCCTTCTCTCCTTCTCTCCTTCTCTCCTTCTCTCCTTCTCTCCTTCTCTCTCTCTCTCTCTCTCTCTCTCTCTCTCTCCCTCTCTCCCTCT
>NW_027185712.1:13794794-13800334 GCF_028583685.1 Petaurus breviceps papuanus | reverse complement strand
CTCTCTCTCTCTCTCTCTCTCCCTCTCTCCCTCTCTCTGTCTCTCTCTCTCCCCTACCCCACGCCCCCACCCCTTCCCTCCACCCTGTGATATTTACTACAAACCTCCGGCCTCATTAAGCCCATCACTCAGGAGGCAGAGCCAGTCCAGCAAGGCTGGGAAATGAGAGGGGGAGGAAGGGAGGTATCTGGGAGACTGCAGAAAGTGGGAGGATGGAGAGGACAGGGAAGAACTGTGTAAAACGACCATCTAAAAATGGGGGAGGTGAGTTAACCGGGACAGAGACCATCTCATTCTGTTCAGGAGGGAGGGTCTGGAACCATCCCACTCCCTTCTTAAGCTGCCTCATTTAATTTCATGCCTATGAATAATCTATCCCCTAGACTTATTTCTCCAGTGGAACAGATACACAATTAAGCTACTGCCTTACTTCTCCCACAAAAATAACACAGAGGTCATCTCACTTCCTTATTTCTTCAATGGAGTGGTTCATGAGTTATCTCACTGCTCTATTTACCTAACAGAAACAGTACACATACTACAGCACATCTTTATTTCTCTAATAGGAGTGACTCACAAACCATACCCCTTCCTCATTTCCTCAATGAAACAAAGTAGACACCATCCCACTGCTTCTACTTTCAATAAAAATTATATATAAGCCATCTAACTTTCTCGTTGTTGTCTCTGGAGTAATTTTTTTGCGGGGCCATGAATAACACCCATACCATGCTAAAGATCTAGTTATGGTTGAGTAGTGAAAATGTGTGCTCAAATGAAAGTGTCATTGCTGAGATGAAAACTTGCCAGGAGGTCTCCAGTGGAGTGTCCTAGGGATCTATACTTGGCCCTGTGCTAACCTAAGATCATAGGATAATAGATTATTATTTTTTAATCAATGACTAGCATCTTTACCAAACTGCAGATAACACAGAGTTGAGGAGAGGTGATACCCTGGAAGAAGGGTATCTGTCAGAAGGCCAACAGATCTTGAATATTGGGATAAATCTAATAAAATGAAATTTAATAGGGATATATTCATAGTCCTACATGAGTTTAAAAATAGACTTCACAAGTTTAAGAAGGGGAAGGCATGGTTAGACAACAACTTATATGAAAAAAAAATAGACTTTTAGTGGACTTCCAGTCCAAGATGAGTAATAGTGTGATATGGCAGCCAAAATTGCCGATGAGACCTTGGGCTACTTTAAGACAGACATAAT
The DNA here is from genome assembly GCF_028583685.1 of Petaurus breviceps papuanus. Taxonomy (NCBI): domain Eukaryota; kingdom Metazoa; phylum Chordata; class Mammalia; order Diprotodontia; family Petauridae; genus Petaurus; species Petaurus breviceps. Next base: position 13,799,111 of record NW_027185712.1, on the reverse strand, counting down.
TTCCAGGAGTTTGGAAGGGATAGTCCCACTATACTTTGCCTCTGTCAGACTTTGTTGTTGTTGAATTATTTCAGTCCTGTCTAACTCTTTGTGACCCCATTTGAGGCTTTCTTGGCAAAGATACAGGCAAAGTCAGTTACTTCCCCAGCTTATTTTAAAGATGAGGAAACTGAGACAGTCAGGGTTAAGTGACTTCCCTACGGTCACACAGCTAGTAATGTCTGAGGCCAGACTCGAACTCTTGAAGATGAGTCTTCCTGATTTCAATCCTAGAGCTCTATCCACTATTCCACTTGGTCAGACTACATTGATAGTGCTGGGCTTAGTTCTGGGCACCATATTTTTAGGAAGAACATTGATTGGAGGCGGCCCATACAAAAAAAAGATAACTGAGACAGTGAATAGCCTTGAGATCATGCCATCTGAGGATCAATGGAAAGACTTGGGGATGTTTACCCCAGAGAAGAAAATGCTCAGGGAAGATATGATAGTCATCTCTGAATATTTGAAAAGCTGTCATGTAGGTGGAAAAGGTAGCAGATGTCTTCTGTTTGACTACAGAAGGAAGAATTTAGATTATCAAGTGGATGGGGCCAAGTTACCTAAGGAAAAACTTTACAACTGTGTTTTGGCTATAGAACCCTCTGAGTTTGAAATACTTTGGCAAAACCTATAGGTCTTGAAGCCTGGAAGTCTAGGAATAAGCAGTACTCCCAGGATGGGGGTGAGGGCAGGTAAGGTCATTTTTAGTGGGAAATAGAGGAATTGCACAACCTGAGAGTTAGAAGGGATCTTGGTTGAAATAGTCTATTTTAATACTGGAAAAACTGCCCTGCATCTTGAACTTTTTGATATATTATTTTAGAGGGGAAAAGTGTCACTAGCATTGACATGTTCTCATGGGACACCTATATACATTGCACAGAATGGTTTGGAAAATGCTGATTTAGGAGAACAAGGGACCATGGGAATAAAGGAACTGTTGTTCTGTTTAATTATAAATGAGGCTTATTTCTTTTACTATCCATGAGTTTGTCTTCCCGTATATGTAAATGGAATTAATAAAATTGTCGATCTTTAAAAAGAAAATAAAGGGGACTAACAAAGAGAGATATATAATAGTATAATGGGTTTCCTCAGGACCTAATAGATTCTCCTTCATTGGAGGTTTTCACAAAAAATGCCGGATGGCCAGATGCTTCCTTGGAAGACCATGAGAACAATGTTACAGAGTCTAGTGCTAGGGGGATGATTCGGATTCCTTCTAAAGTTCTCCAGGCCCTCAAAGGAAGAATGAAAGGCAACAAGCTGCATCATGAGGCTTGAACCTGGTGTGATGAAATGATCTGGGTTTGAATTCTGCTCTCAGTTAACTCATCTATAAAATGAGAACTTGGGACTATTCTCTAAGGCACTCTTCAGTTCTAAATACTTCGTTTGATCTTGTCTAGTCCCTTCCCCTCTCCTAAGCTGTATGTCCACTTTACAAGTTTCCAAAATTTGGGGTCCCCCTTGCAGTCTGGGCAGTGTGGGGGTCTCATGGGGTGGGGTGGGTTGTGAATCTATGCTAATGAGATTCAAATGACCATGCCCCTCCCCCCAGTCATTTTACAGTGGTCCACAGGAGTGACTTATCCTCAGTTCCCTGCCACCTTCCTTAGGACAGAGGTCTCCCACTCAGAAACTCCTTGTTTCCTGCCACTGAGCTTCATGAAGTGACTCTTTCAGGCTTCCATGACAGCCAGGAGGGCCTAGAATCATCCATCTCCAGAGCTGCTATTTTGCTTGAGCCTTCTATCTATCCCCAAGCCCCCCAAACTGCAGTCATCCTCCTTTCCTTTCCTACCTTTCCCTATACCCAAACCCAATTCTCCTTCATTACAGAAAGAACAGATTTTTTTTTTTTTGCTAAATTTCCAGGTTGGCGTTTTCCTCCTACCTATGTCATCTTCTCATCCTCTTACTTGAAAGCTCACGGACCGCCTCTCCTAGGAAGTCCTTCTAGACTGATCTGTCTATTTTTCACCTCTCCCTACCATTCAACTGGTTCTATTTAATGCTCTTGGGGGCCATTTGCTGCTTCAATCTAATTCTATGGGTTCTTCTTTGGTTGACCTCATTCTAGCCAATTAAACTGGGAGTCCCTTGAGTACAGGAAACATCTTTCTTCCTCACATCCAGGTCACATATAAAGGATACAGTTCTGTTCTACCCATGGGTCCCTTGTCAATAGTTGTGGTTGATTTTAGCCACCAGTAGAATAACCTAGGAATGCATGAATTGGGGACCTTAATAGAGAAGTGCCGAGTCAGGGAGCAAGAAAATTTTGGTGGGATTAATCAAGGAAGATTTCTTGAAGTAGCTAGCTCTCTAAGAAAGATTTTGAAAAGGTGAGGAACAGAAAGGAGAGGGATATTCTTAGATGGGGAAGTGGTTTATGTTGACATTGAGAAACACACACATATCTAATGTAATCTCTTAAAGTGGCTTCTCAAACACAAAGTACTCTTATATCATGCCTTCCTGAGATGACTAGTCTCATAGAGAGGAAAGGAAGAAAGCAAGGGAACACACAGTTTAAAGTACCTACTATGTGCCCTAGCATAGACTAAGCACTTTACAAATAACCTCATCTAATCTTTGGTACTATTATTATCCCCATTTTATAATTGGGAAAACCTGGGCAAAGAGATGAGGTGACTTGCTCAGGGTCTCTTTATTTGAATTCAGGTCTTCCTGGCTCCACACCACACTGCTATATCTATAGCTTCCCCTGGTTACCTTCCCCTAGGAGGTGATGGAAGGAACATTTGCTTTCAAGGTTCAAAACTATACTTTTTATGAACCTTTACCTACACCTTTATGGACCTTAGCACAAGGAATGTGCGTCTGAGCATCTGTTCCTGGAGCATACTGAAGACTCTCATGCCTGAGGCTTTCTCAGTATCCAGTGGCTCTTAGAAAACAATATTTGATGAACTGTCATTTATATGGTGTGCTGGCCCCTGAGTAGCTCTCTCATCAGCTGTTCATCAGTCTGTCCTCACATGAGTACTGGCAACATAGAGCACTGTTACTTTCTCTGTGATTAAGGAAACTGGAAGCCTCGTAAAGTCCGGAGGCTTCCCAAGGCCACATAGGCAGGCAGTGGTCACTTTTGCTCTCTCCTCATTTCCCTGTATCTTTACTCATTCTCTCTTTATCTTGGAGCAAATCCAAATGCGACTTCCTGGCTTTTAAGTATACTTCCAACTGTCTCTTCCTTCAAATTGTACCCTCTGCTCCAATCAGTGAAGAGACCACAGAAATTGTAGACTTCTAGGATTACAAGCTTGAGTTGGAAGGGTCCCTGTGCTGCTTGAAGCACCCCCTCATTTGCCAGAATCAAATTAAAATATAATTGGTAAATATTTGACAAAATAAATAAAAATGCAATAGAAGATAAAAATGCTAACATGTAGTTTTCTAAGTCAACATACAGTTCTCAGGGACCTTTATGGTATGTTTTAGTGGCCTCCTGTTTTTATTAGAGTTTCACACCACTGATCTAGGTCATACCCTAAATTTTATAGATAAGGAAATTAAGCCCCAAGGAGGTTACCCTCCTCACCCAGGTTGACACAGATAGTAAGTGGTGGAGGGGGGGAATATATCTAAGTTTCCTTTTAGCTCTAAAAGCATGAATGTCTTCACTGTGCCATGGTCATTCCTTTTTCTGTGACTTTGTTTATCCTCTCCCTTCTCTCCTCATACAGCTATAATATCCTCTTAATTCTCCTCTACCTACCTACCTACCTACCTACCTACCTACCTACCTACCTAATTCTTCTCTATCCACCACTGGGATAGGCTGCTCAGTAAATACAGATTGGATGAATGAATATGAATGATCCATCAGTGAAATAATCAGCCCATTGATAATGCAAAGTTAATTATATTGGAAGTGAGTGTAGCAACTCCTCCTGAGGATCAATTAGAGCCTTCCTGCTCTAAGGCAACAAAATATCTCTAGACTAGAAATGAGGAGTCTTGAGTTTTCACTCTGCTGTTGACTTGCTGTGTGATCTTGGCAACGTCACTTTCTTTCTCTGGGTTTCCACTTCTAACCTATAAAAAGAGAAAGTTGGATGATGGCCTCTAAGGCCTATTCAATGATTCTATGATTTTGTAATTCTGAAAAGAATCACCTGATCTCTGCTCTACGACATGGAGTAGACTTCCCCAAAAAAAGATGATCAAAAAGCCTGAGAAATAGTCACGGATGGGGAAGCCCTCCTTCTTCCTGGATGTTCATTCAGTTATGGGTTTATTTTTCAT
>NW_027185712.1:13772232-13794784 GCF_028583685.1 Petaurus breviceps papuanus | reverse complement strand
AAATACGCGTGGATGGAACTTGCACTATTGGGTATAGGGGAGGGGGACTGGGTGGGTAGGGGTCCGTGAGTGTGCAAACATCTGCTCACCTGAACATATTCATTGTACAAGCCCCTGATTCAGTGGCTACCTGTCCCATGAACTGATAATTGGCAAATGATAAAGCAATTAGCCCCAGGACATTTGAAAATAATGAATGAAGGTCTCATTGATGTCAATATTCGAAAATACTAATTTAAGGCCTATTAGCTGAAACAAATTTTAATTAAACAAGGAATAATTGGGATGACAAGAGGAAAATAAAAGGCTTGGTCAGTGGCTGAGTGATTGCAAATGAAAGAGAGAGGAGAAGAGGTCTGGCTTGGCCCAAACATCAAGGTTGGAGAGAGGGATTGTGAGCCAAAGGAGTTCGGGTTAGGAGAGGGTGGCAGAGTGAGGAGAATGAAGATGGAGACAGTGGAATTTGAGGAGCCTAGCTGGTCTCCAAGCTATTTTTCATCTCTCATAACTACTATAACCTAATGTATTTGTGTTAAATAACATGTCTATGTTTATATGCGATTTTGTGTAAGATGACTGTGTGGGTATCTCTAGTTGGGGATGGGGAGGCTGAGGAATATGCATGTCAATGATATGTAATCACAGTGTGAATAATTTTTTATAAATATATCAGAGTTTATTGGCCCAAATTAGTGCTTTACCCTTTGAAGTCCTCCCTTCAGAGCCACTTTAGAGGCCATGCAGAGTACCTTGTTGATAATACTCCATTAGAGGCTACACAATCAATCAACAAACATTTATTAAGCTCTTATTATGTACTATGAACTCACTGGGCTAAGTGCTAGAGGCATTTATAATCTCTTGTTTGGGATCCAAAATGGAATTCTTCACCTTATTTACCAGACTTGGCTCTAAATAAATTTGGCTATTTCTAAAGATCAAATCTATCCTCAAAGGGCACCATTGGAAATAAATGAATGAATTCATGAATGTCAAAATACCATTTATTAAGTGCTTACTATGTGCAAAGCACCGTTCTAAGAGCCAGGGATACAAACAGAAAAGAGAGAGCCTTCGTTCTTAAGCATCTAAGGTCCTAACGAAGGAGATAGCACAGATGGAAGATTTCAGCTGCAGGTCCCATGATCCTTAGGATGCAGCAGCAAAGCTGGTGGCAATGCTTTGTCTCTAATGTAATTTCTACTTATAAAAATCATATCGTTTCTGATGTTGAACCACTTGACAGTGCCAAGAACTACTTCCCAGAATGATGGCTGTGGACAATCAACACTTCTATACCAAAGAGTTCAAGATCAAGACCTTGTCTCCTTTGAGGTATGAGGGGAAATGCCAGTCAAGATGATGGTGCTGGTGTTTTGACTCAACTGATGCAAGCTGCTTCCTCTCTGTCCCTATGCCTTGCTTCTTCAGCCAGAATCTGAAGGCATTTCTCAAAGAGAATATCTAGATGATTTTTTGTTAAGTTTTATCAATGCCTTTTGCTATTTTCTATAACTTTTATTTCCAGATTTAAGGCTGAATCTCTTCCCTTATAAAAAAAGATACACAGTTAAGCAACACTGTCCATATCTTTGTTTATTCTATTATAGCCAGGCTTTACACATATTATTCTCCAGGTCCTTCTTATGTCATTCTAATCAGTTCATGTAAGTCTTCCTATGTTTCTTTGAATTTTTAATATTCTTCATTTCTTACAACATAATAACATATTCACAATGCACAGTTTCATTAGCTATCCTTCAATCAAAAGACACAGTTTGTTTCCAGTGTTTCTTTTCTGCTTGTTTTATTATCACCCACAAAAATGCTATTCTAAATAGTTTGTTATATGTAAGACATGTTTTTTCTGTCTGTGAACTCCTAGCAGTATAAGAATGAATAACAAGGTTAAAGTTTAAATGAACAATTTACTTAATTTCCTCCAGTAATTCCAAATAGGGTTTTTTTTTCCTGAAAGCTCATACTACTAATTCACTACTCCACCAAGAATATATTAGTTTGTATGTCTCCCCACAGTCCCTCCAACTTTAAACATGTTTTTTTTTATCATCTTTACTAATTTGATCCATGTGAGAAGAAACCTGAGAGCTATTTCAATTGATATTTTCCTCATTAGTGATTTGGTGCATTTCTTCTTTTGAAAACTGCTCATATTCTTTGGCCATTTTTTTAAATTGGGCAATGGCATTTTGTCTTATATTCCAGAACTATCTTAAACAATCAATTAGAATAGTTTAATTATCACTGAGCATCAATCCAAGAAATGTGCACTCTTCAGGAAAGTCTTTCATAGATATAATTTTTGTGTGTCTGGATACATGTATATCCATATGTATGACCAGAGATCAGACAAAGGGATGGCATTAGCAAGGTATGTTTGTTCAGAAAGTTGCCTTTTTTCCCCTTAGGCTACAATGGGTTCTCTTCTCTTTAGTGGTAAAAACCTGAACAAAATCATGTTAATCATTCAAAGGAATCTATTCACATAAGGTGATGGAGCTATAATCTTCTGGGAGGGGGGGGTCTTATTGAAATGCTAGTCTTTGTTTTCTGTTCTGCCCAGGTGTCTTCTCTTCCAGACAGAATATGCTTTTCGGGTTGTAGGAATATTCTTATATTGGATTCTGAGTCAGAGGACCTCAGTTCAAATTCTGATTCCACTGATTATTACCTACATGACTTTGAGCAAATCACTACACCTACCTGGGCTTCAGTTTCTTTATCTATAAGAAGAGGGAATTGACTGATCTTGAAGGCTCTAAATAGCATGTTTCTTGTATTATAAAGCAGCATATACCCTATTTTAACTGCTACTTCCTGAAACCCAAATTATGACTACAAGACTAGATGCAGAGTAAGTAAGTAGAACATTTGACTTAGGAGCCATAAAGACCTCAGTTTATAATCCTATCTCACATACCTACAGCTGTGTGATCCTGGTCAAGTCACTTATCCTTTGTCTGCCTCAGTTTCCTCACCCATAAAATGGATTTTAAAATGGTATCTCAATTTATCCCATCATATATCTTGTTTGTACATAGTTGTTTTCATGTTGTCTTCTCCATTAGACTCTGATCTCCTCAAGGGCAGGGGCTGTTTTTTGCCTTCATTTGTATCTCTAGTGCTTAGTAAAAAGACTGGTACATAGTAGGCACTTCATAAATGCTTAATGACTGACTGATTGACTGACTAGGTTGTCCTGAGGATTATATGAGAGAATATATGTAAAGCACTTTGTAAACCTTAAAGCACTTTATAAATGCTAGCTATTATTGAGACTATGCCCCATGGAAAAGAGCCTGGGATGAAATGCACCTTTGATTGATTGGCTAATTGATTACAGGCTAGGTGACTGGACTCAGGAGGCAGAGCTCACCATTTCTGACCAGTTCCATTATCCCCTATGAGTCCCATGTTCTGTAACTTGACAATTGTGGGCTCTGTTTATTTTTTTAGCTTTTTCATCTAGTTGGCTAATAAAGTTCCTTTTGAGAAGTAAACAGTTTTCTCAGATAAATTCAAAGGGAAAAGGGAACTATCTCAGTCAAAGCCAAGTGTGAGAAGGTTGGATTAGTAGGAATTAGAAGTGGCATATGGTAAGACTGAACTGGTGTCAGATCACTACAGTCAAGGAACTCCTGGTGTCTAAGCGATGGACAGAACCCACTTCTTCCTGGGGCAAAGGGGTAGGAATTCAATAGTCTGCTATTTGGTCTTTAATCAAGTTCCTCCCCATTCCAATCCATCTCCCACTAACTGCCAAAGCTGCTCACCAGGGGCAGCTAGGTGGTGCAGTGATTAGAGTGCCAGCCCTGGAGTCAGGAAGACCTGAGTTCAAATCCGGCCTCAGACACTTAAAATTTATTAGCCATGTAACCTTGGGCAAGTCACTTAATCCCAATTGCCCTGCCACCCTGTCCCCCCTCCAAAAAGCAAAAGAAAAAAAAAGAAAGAAAAAAAGGAACAAAGTTGTTCTATTCATTTAACTCCAGTGACTTCCTATTATTTCTATGATTAAATAGACACTTTTCCAACCTGGCCCTTTCTTACTTTCCATTCTTCTCCTACATTTTCCCACATATTCTACAATCTGGCCAAATCAACCTACTTGCTTTTCCTCACTCATGTTGCCCCATCTCCTACCTCTGAACTTTTTAGTAGATGTTCCTCCTTCCCCTATGTTTAGAATGCTTTCCTCCTTGAGTCTAGCTCTTAAAATCCTTAACTTCCCTCAAGAAACAGTTCAAATGCTACCTTCTGTAGGTGACCTTCCCTGGTCCCCCCGTAGTTAATGTCTTACTCTCAAGATTACTGTCCTTCTACTCTTAAAGTGTGGTAGATTTAATAATAGTGATGGCTTGCATGTATATAGTGCTTCACAATTTGCAAAGTGTTTTGCAAATATTATCTCACTTGATCCTTAAAACAACCTGGGAAATAGTTGCTATTATTATTCCCATTTTTATAGATGAGGAAACTGAGGCAAATAGAGGTTTAGTGACTTGGCCAGTGATGAAACTAGTAAGTATCTGAGGCAGGATAGGACTCAGTTCTTTCTGACTCCAATTCTAGTGCCCTATTCCCCAAACTATGTTGCTGTAAGATACACATTCTATGTGCATTATATATACACTTATTTTTATACATGTTTTCTCCCTCATTAGAATGTAAGCTCCTTGAAAGAAGAGACTGCTTTTTCTTTTTCTTTGTATTCTCAGCACTTAGCATAGTGCCTGACACATAGTAAGTACTTAATATATATTGAATATTGATTGATTGGAGGCTTTGAAAAGCTCTGAGCCTCATGGTCAGTCTCTTGGAGGGAGTGACAAAGGATTTATTTGGTCTGGTGGGATCTCTCTGCAAGTCTGCTCTAGGAACTCTCAAGGGTCATATCATTTTTCCTTTGGAAGGCAGGCCCTTTACTCTTTGACTCTGACTTACTCTCCATCCTTACTCTAATCATGAAGTGTCCTAAGCAGTCCCCCTCTTCCAGCCTGGTGAATCTCTTCATCATCCAGATCACTGCTTCCATTGCCCACCCATATGCGTTAGACATGCTGCCCCATCCACACATACTTTAGTCATTTTCTGAAATGCCTTTTCCTCTCTCCTAGTCAGCTAAATCTTAACCATCCTTCAGGGTTTAGTATAAGTTTTGCCTACTCCATCTAACCTTATCCACTATTATGGCCTCCACAGATATCCCCTGTAACTAGGGCAAGGTGGACAGGAACTTTTCCCAGGGTACCAAAATTTAGAGGACAGTGACGGCATTTTATTGCTTTAGCAGGAAAAAAACAATAGAACATATTTTTCCTCCCAAAGCCATGATTAGGGTGGGGCAGCCTCTATCAGATAAGCCTAGTCAAGCCTGACCCTTCCCTCTTCCAGTAGCCTCCCTAGCAATGACCTTTAGATGTCCCAGGGCTTCTGATATGGGACTTTTTCCCACCATCCTACTCCCTCGTTATATTCCAGGGTACTTCCTTTTGTCCCAAGTTCTGAGGTCTCTGCCCGAGGTCCATTCTTCCCCCAATTTTTTTTTTTTGCCCTGTCAAATTTTATAGTGCTGGCCTGGGTTGTCAAAACTGTTAGTTATAATTCTGTTCTACTCTGACATATTATAGCCTACAGAGAGTATGAGCTGTACAGCCCAGTCCTTTGATCACACACTGTCTTGCCTTCTTTTCTAACCTGTCCATGCACATGAATCTTAGCCCCCCATCTGGATTGTGCTCTCCTTAAGTGCAATGACCTTCTTTGTCTCCCCTCAGAGTGCCTAGCCTAGGGCCAGTCCCATGGGAAGATCCCCAGTAAATACTGGTTGACTTGAATTGAATGGAAAGTTGTAGAAGCCTATGGAAGCTTTTCATCTCAACCTGGCACTGATTAATAGCAACAAAAAATGCATTATGTATACGGGAGTAAAGCACCCAGAGACTTGGGGTCGGTGCCTCATATAAATGCAAATGCTGTAATAGCAGGGTGATAGGCTTTGGATTTTCTACCATCCCCATAGAGTGAAAACCTGGCGCCCTGGCAGCATGCTATGGTGCTATTAGACCACTCTCTTGCAGCTCAAATATTCTTGGCTTTTAAACAAAATAATAAAACAAAACTTAAAAAAATTTCTCAGCCTCACAAGGAAATTAAGCTGCATGCACCTTCACTTCAGGATGTCTCATTTTGCAAACACAGACATGCAGAAGTTGGCATATGCAGATGTTGCTGAGTTCCAGATGTTGCCAAGCTTCAGCAAGTTCCCTAAATCTCACTAGGCAGGGGAATGAATGCCTGACTTTTGCTGAGTGATGACAAAGGAAGGTCAGGAAAGAGTTCTGGACTAGGAATCTGGAGCCCTGGGTTTCAGTTTCAGCTCAGCCAATAGCCATGTGACCTTGGGCAAGAAATTTCACTGGATCTGGATCTGGAGTCAGAGGACTTTGGTTTGTAACCAGGTTCTGCTACCGACTCCCTATATGACCTTGGGCAACTGGACCTCAGTTTCCTTATCTGTAAAATTAAGAGGTTGCACTAGATCACCACCAAGGTTGATCCCAGTTTTAAATCTACAGTCTCTGTGGACCTCAGTTTCCTCCATTATAAAATGATGTCGTTAGACTCAGTACTCTCTAAAATTCTTGCTGGTTCTAACAACCTGTGATTCTCCCATGCCAGTGTTTGCCATCCTCTTCTGAACCTTCACAGCAGCTGGGTGAGGTGAACCAGCCTGTTTATATTACCAGCTCTCACTTGGTCTGAAGGTGGGGTCAGGTGCTTTTTAGAGCAACAGAGTGTCTCAGGGATAAAGACATCACCACCTACACTCCCTTTGTCAGCTTCCTCTCCAAAGGATAGAGCTTGGAAACTCAGGCCTGGGATCTGACTTTTGGACATCTCTGACTGGATGGCCCATAGGCATCTCAAACTCAACAGAACTAAATTGATGCTCTTAATCTTCCTGCCCCTCCCAAAGCTTCTTCTAAATTTCCCTGTTACTGAGAGCATTGCCACCCTCAGTTACTCTGAGTCAAAACCCCAGCGTTAACCTTGTCTCCCCAACCTCTTGTCATTTCCTTTCCAACACCTTTCATACAATTCCTCTTATCTCCATTCACACAACTATCACTCACATTGATGGCTTCATCTACTCTCACTTGAACTACTGAAACAGCCTTTTGACTTGTCTCCCTTCTTCAAGTCCTTCCCATTCTCCATTTAGCTGCCAAAGAGAACTTCCTAAAGGACAGATCTGACCACATCTCCTCCCAACTCAACAAACTACAGGGGCTGCCTCTTACCTCTAAAATCCCATGTTTGGCATCCATAGGTCTTCATCACCTGGTCCCATCCAAACTTCATAGTCTTTTTACACTGTCCCTCTTTCCATACACTCTTCAATCCAAATTCACTGAACCACACCATCTCTCCTCTTTATGCCTTTGCATTTCCTGTCTTCTACATGTGGAATACTCTCTCTTTTCACCTCTGTGTCTTTCTGTCCCTGGTTTACTTCAATGCTGACCCCGAATCCCACCTTCTTCAGGAGGCCTTTATCAGTCCCTTTGCTCTTTCCCTCTCAGGGCACCTTCAATCTATTCTCTAAGTATCTTGTACATACCTAGTCATTTACATGTCTTTCCCATTAGAATGTTAACTCTTTGAGGGTAGGGACCATGTTTTTATTTTTGTTTTTGTTTTGGATTCCCAGTCCTTAGCAAGGTACCTGGCTCATATAGTAAGTGCTTAAGAAATACTGGCTGAATGCAATGATCTAAGATAATTCCAAAAGACTCATGATGGAAAATGCTATCCACATACAGAGAAAGAACTATAGAGTCTGAATTCAGATTGAAGCATATTATTTTCTCTCTTTTTTTGTTTTTTCTTTCTTGTGGTTTTCCTCTTTTGTTCTAATTCTTCTTTCACAACATGACTAATGTGGAAAAAATGTTTTAAAAAAATTTCTAAAAAAAGAAATACTTGCTGAATAACTGGACAGTGGTGGCTTTCAAAACTTGAAATGATAACTATAGTCATCTGCATTTGTTATCCAGGGTCAAATGCACATCCTCATGACTGGACTGTATCAATAACTCAAAGTCACAATTGGAAATGGTCCTTATGATTCCCCAGTAGTAGAATATACACACTGAAATTGTATGTAACACCAGCTGTGGGAGGGAATAAATAGATGCATCCATTCTCTTCACTGGGTCTTGGATTAACAAATGTGAAATGACTCCACTTTCCAATGAGATTGGAAGCTCCCTAAGTACAAGGCCTGTCTTCTCCTACTCATATCTTCCATATGGGGCTCTCAGTGAAACCTGGCTCATTGATTTAGGGAAGTAATGGGGCTGGAGACTAAGTTTGCTCCTGACTTTGGAACTGGTAGCTATTTAATACTGTCCGCACTGTTTCTGGGTTTCATCTTTAATAGGCAGGTTTTATTTTTTTAAAGTTGTGCCATCATCATTATCATCATGATCCTTCCATGATTTATACTTTTTGAAGCTTTTTCATATCCATTATATCATCTGACCCCAACATAAACCATGAGAGGCAGCCAGAACAGGCCCTATCGCTCTTGTTTTATAGCTGGAGAACCTGAATCTGGGAGAGGTTAAGTGACTTGCCTGAGGTTCCATAGGAAGTTAATAACTTATATTTATATAGCACTTTAAGGTTTACAATGGGATTTGCATAAATTATCTCACTGGATCCTTATACCAGCCTTGTGAGTTAGGTAAGACAAGTATTATCCTCATTTTAAAAAATCAGACCTGTGATTTTATTGGCATAGAGAAGCCACAATCAGTAAATCCCCTCACCAGTGCAGATCAGCTTTTCCTCTGCAACTTGGAGCAGAACCTGGGAATGATGAGAAGTTGTGACTTGTCTAGGGTCACACAGCCAGTATGTCTCAGAGATGGGCTTTTAATGAAAGCTGTCTTGACTTGGAGGCCAGTTTTCTGCCTACTACTCAATGATACCCCTCATCTTCATAGTATGGATAATTTTAAGAGCAGCTCACACCTGGATCATGTTTTGGGGTTTACAAAATGCTTTCTTCCCCAAATCTCATGATTCAGGTAGTATAAGTTTCTTTTATCCATTTTACTGATGAAGGAACAGATGTTCAGACAGGACCAGTGATTTGGTGAAGGTTACGCAGTTCATAAGTGGCAGTATTTTAACCCAAGTTTTCTGATTCCATGTCTAGTGTTCTATCTGTAAAACCCAGGCCAGGTCAGTATCATGTTCTTTCCACTGTACCACTCTTTTTCCCAAAAATTTTGACATGAAAATACAGAAAGGATGAACAACAATCCCACTCTCTTCAACTACAAGAAAAGGAGTTTGAGCTCACATCCAGTGTCAGGTTTGGGGTCAGGAACCATAGCAAACCCCCAGCAAAACTGTGAAATAGGCCATTTTTCCTCCTGTACCCTGAGCATCTCATTCTCTGGGCCTCCTGTCTTTGATCTTGTGAGCTAATGCTATCTTCTTCAAATACTCTTTAGGCTTTCAAGAGTTTTCTTATCATACTCTTCCAGTGAGTAAAACAATTCTGGACACGTAGTAGGCACTTAATAAATATTTGTTGATCAACTAACTGACTCTTCCCACTCTGAAAGTTCCCTGCCCTGTCTCTGCCATAGCAAAAAACAAACAAACAAACAAAAAAACCCTGCTGGTTTCAGACTAATAGGGTCAGAGGATCATAGAGGAAGGGCTGAAAAGGACCTTAGAGATCATTTAGTCCAGTCCCTCATTTTCCAGTTGAAGAAAGTGTGCCTGAGGTTAAGTGACTTGCCCCAGGGCCACAGAGGTAGTCAGCTGCAGCCTGTAATAGATGAGATATTACTCCCAGGTCTAGGGGAAAGGTGATGAGGGTCTGAACCAGGGAGGTGGCCTTGGAGGTGAAGAGAAGAGGGCTGATGGGAGCGATGTAGATTTAGTTGGTCTGCGCTTTATATTCTCCAACTTTCCAATAAATAAGTAAATAGCATGAAAGAGTTCTGAGGAGAAAGACTAGAAATAGGAAGTTTATGAGGGAGAGTTTTATTCAGAATAGTTTTTTTTAAAGTTTTATTGCTGTCTTTCATTTTTTACAGCATGATCATTTCCCCTTACACCTTTCCCTTTCCCATTCACCGCAGCTGCCATTGTAACAAAGAAAAATATTTAAGCAAAAACAACGGACACCCAGTGTAGGATCGGGCATACCCCTTTTCACAATGCCCACTCCGAGGCTGGAGGCAGCCAGGTGGAATAGTGAATAAAGGGCTGAGTCTGGAATCAGGAAGATCTGAGTTCAAATACTGCCTCAGAGGCTTAGCCTGGACAAGTGACTCAATCCCTGTCTGACTCACTTTCCTGTACTGAATAAAATGAGAATCGCAAGAGCATTCACCTCCCAAGATTGTTGTGAACATCAAGTGAGGTAGTATCTATGACGTGTTTGGCGATTGGTAGCTACTTAATAAATACTTGTTTCCTTCTTTCCCATTCTACATCCCCATTTTCTTATCTTTCTGTTGAGAAGAGGGGCTTTATATCAGAGCAGTTTGTAACAGGAAACATTTCTGCCACTTAATAGCCACCATGTTAATAAGCCTCTACGCTCACATCCTTGGGAAGGCAAATCAGGATAAAACTAAAGAACATAACAAGGTGTATACATTTCTGATATGAAGTGAAAATAAATTGCCTACTTTTATATGTTTCGATGCTTTTCGTCTCAGTAAAAAAATGAAGCAATGTGACTGGATTATACAGCCCTTTGTTCATGAGCATAGTAGGAGTTTAATGCATATCAGCTGGGGACGATATTGTCACTTGCATTTCACCCAGCTGTGGGTGTGGGTGGGTGTTTATCAACTAGCATAGTTTTGAACAAGGCTCAAAATTTGCATTCTTCAGGAAGCCTTCTTAGGCTTACCTCCTGCAATGTTTCATTATTCTGCTTGGCCCAGCATAGTTACAAGGCTCCCCCACTACCCCAAATCAGTCACTTGACTATTTCAATTAATGAGCTATAAGTAGGAGTTGATGCTTTTGGAAATATGAAGATGCCACGGTTGCATCATATTCAATATGCTTAGGCTTTAAAATCTATTCATGCTGACAAAATGAAACGGAATGTGGTGTAATTATAATGACCAAACTTGGCCCTAGAGATGAGTAGAGAAAATGCAGGCCCACTTCACTGCAGAGGAAGGGGACCAGGGGTGGGAAACATTGCATACATACATTGTCAGACACCACTGATACTTGTTTGGTCTTGCTGAACTTCGCGCCCACCCCTTTTAAATCTTTGTTACATGGGGGATAGGCGGTGGTTGGTATATTCAGAAATAAATGTGATGTAAAAACAAAAGGTATACATAAAACTTAAAGTTATTTGTGCTTATTATCATTCATGATATAAAATAAAATTCCACTAAAACTAATTCCAAAATAAGAACGAGGAGCTTTTGGGCCCCTCCAACCTTCAATTTTCTGGGACCTGAGGGGTAATAGTTCTTTTTGCCTTTTTCGCCTCTGGTCTTGGCACTTATACAGATAATGTGTAATGTCTGCATCTCTCCCTGTTTAGAAATGGACTTGTGAAGGTCCAGAAGATCTCTCCTCCATGTGGTTTCTGCCTTCTCTATTCCATTCAGCCCTCCTGGAGTAAGGGCAGCGGATCTAGTTCTCCAGCCCTTTCCAAAGCCACCAACCACAACGTTAAGAATATGTGAGGTTCTGACTGACTGGCTTGTAGGTAGGAGCTGGTCGAGTGTGTGCAAGTACGTGTGTGAGAGAGACAGAGACAGAGAGATAGAGAGACAGAGACACAGAGACAGAGAGAGACACAGAGACAGATACATAGAGACAGAGAGAGACACAGAGAGAAAGACAGAGAGACACACATACCCACACAGAGATAGAGAGAAAGACAGAGGCAGAGGAGAGAAAGAAGAGAAGAGAGGAGAGGAAAGGAGGGAAGGGGAGAGAGGGAAAGAGAAGAGAAAGGTAGAAGAGAGAGACAGGCAGAGGGTATGGAGATAGGCAGAGACACAGAGAGACAGAGACAGACAGAGACGGAGTGACAGAGAGAGAAGGGGGAGGGGAAGGGCGGTTGCATAGTACAGAGAAGCACACGCATTTTTGCGACATTATATACAAACAAATTATATTCAAATGTTGCTTAATTGGCAAGTCCTAGGCTAAAGGCAGGTATTGAATAATTTCATTTCTATTTATGTTGTATCCGCTACCTGTGAAATATACACCCTCTTCCTTCTACTTTGAAAAATCTAGCCCCTACTTCAACAGCAAGTCCCCAAAGGTCTCCACCCCAAAGCCTTCCCTGTCCTGGTCTCTTTTTTCTTTAGTCTACTAGGCGCGCGCGCGCGCGCACACACACACGCACACACACACACACACACACACACACACACACACACTCAGCGTGACTCAGCCACGTCCGCACCCGCTTCTCTCCTCTCTCGTAGTCTTCACTGATGCATGTGCATATACCTGGATTCTGAAGTAAGAATGTAAGTAGCCCGAGTGCAGGGACCATGTTTGAAGTTTCATCTGCGTGTTCCTGATGCACAGATCTG
The DNA here is from genome assembly GCF_028583685.1 of Petaurus breviceps papuanus. Lineage (NCBI taxonomy): Eukaryota > Metazoa > Chordata > Mammalia > Diprotodontia > Petauridae > Petaurus > Petaurus breviceps. Next base: position 13,782,143 of record NW_027185712.1, on the reverse strand, counting down.
AAAACGTCCCTCCCCTGCTCAAAAACCTTCAGGGAGTCCTTATTGTCTGTATGATAAACTACAAACTCTTGAGCTGCCACGTAAGAAGTGTGTCCCTCCTCCCTCCCAGTCTGACTTCTAGCTGCATTTCACGCCCTCTCCTTTCTCTTCCACTTAAATTGGAGCGCTAATTGCTATCTAGTCTTAGGTTATCCCTTACCTCCATGCCTAACCATTCCCTTCAAGAGTCAACTCCTCTGGGGCGGCTAGGTGGCACAGTGAGTAAAGAGCCGGCCCTGGAGTTGGGAGGACCCGAGTTGGTTCCGGCCTGAGACACTTAACACCCACACAAAAATACTAGCCATGTAACTTGGGCAAGTTACTTAACCCCAATTGCCCTCCAAAAAGCCAAAAAAAAAAATCACCTCCTCCATGAAACCTTCCCTGATTCTCCCCTACATCTGCTCCCAGCCAGCCTTGTTCTTTGTCCTCAGTTTCCCTTGAGAACTTTGTCTGGACCTCTCATTGCCCACACTTCGGTACACTTCATATTAAATTGTTCTGTATACATGTCACACCCCCTTCATAGACTGTAAGCCCCCTGAGAGCAGGAACGATGTCATTTTTCATCTTTATATTCCTAGAAGCCAGTATAGTGCCTTCTGCATTATAGGCACCTATAATTTTTGTGAAATTGAACTGAATTCAGTGAAGTGACCATCCCAGTCTTGACCACACATGCAGTGTTTGGTTGATAAAAATTGCTGTTGAAACATTCCCTAAAATATCCTGCCTATCTCAACTATATACATGGTTGAGACTAGTGACCACAGGTGGTTTGTGGGTGACTGAGTGTTTTACAGGGTTTAGGGTCACCATTCTGAACATGAGCATCCCCATCATCTGAAAAAAATACTTTGCTAGACAAAAGAACTCATCACCTAATGAGATTGTGAATTCCCTGTTACTGGAAGTTTTTGAGGAGAGGCTGGAGAAGTTGTAGAGATTTCCACACAGAACTGGATAATCTCCCAAGTCTTTTCCAACCATAAGATATATGATGGGGGCGGCTAGGTGGTGCAGTGAATAGAGCACTGACCCTGGAGTCAGGAGGACCTGAGTTCAAATCCAGCCTCAGATTACTTACTAGCTGTGTGACTTTGGGCAAGTCACTTAACCCCAATTGCCCCTCCAAAAAAAAACACAAAAAAAGATTTCATGATGCTAATAATGGAGATGGAAAAAATATAGGAAGGTTGGTTGTGATGAATGTGGAAATTCTCAATTAATTCTGTTCCTCGACTCTCGGGTCCCAAATTCAACTAGCTGACCATCTTGATACAGGCCATTTTTTTCTTCCTTTGATAGCGGTGGGGGACTTTTTAGAGCCCAGGTTATGCCCTGGAAGTTGCTTCTTTTTTTTTCAGAATAAATCTTTGCAATCAATTTCCTTTTTTTATAATTGAGATTTTTAAAAATAAAAGCAAAATAGGAGAAACATCTAAATCAAATAAGCAAATACTCATTGAGTACCTTATATACAAGGAACAGTGCTAGGAATGTAAAGAGGTATAAGACCTTATCCTTTCCCCACAAGGAGGTTAAGATCTAGTTGAAGAAGCAGAACATAAACATGTGAAAGGCCAAGTAACAAGACAAGATTTTAATGATATTTCAAGATAGCAGCAGAAGAGATTATTCAGAGGCCTTATGTGTTAGTGCCAAATGAGTTCAATGACTACTATAAGGATTGGATCACTTATATAGTTTGTCCTCCATAAAATCCTGCTCAGAAACCTCATTGTGCAGAGGAATGGACCTTTGGTTCTCCAGTGGTATGTCTACAGAGTAGAAATTCTATCAGCTTCTGCTACATTCTAAAGGTATCTAGGAGAGTTCTAGCAGTGGGCCATGGGACAGCCTAGGTAAGGGGAGGGAAGCTCATCACCAGTAGGCTAGGCTAGCCACTGGGTGATGAATTCTTTGGCCATGGCAAACAAAGGAAAAAAAAATGGTCCTCAGTCCTATAAGAACTCCTCATTCTTCAGTGACAGTGGCAAAATGGTGGGAAACAGAGTAGAAGATGCTAAGAATCACACAATATTTAGACTATACCAAACTTAGGTGTTGGTGCTTTTCATGTTCCTTGTCCACCGACCAATGAGTAGACATACTAAGGCCTCCAGCATATTGAGTGAAATCATGTTCTGAATTTATGGGAGGGCAAGGCCAAGAATTATGGGCAGGCATGGATGGGTTACCATCTGCATCATTGGAGGGAATAATCACTTCAGGGAGGTGATAGATCCACTGCTTACTAGATTTAAAGATTTGAAAACTATAAGGGACCTCAGAGTCATGTGTGGGGAACATGCGGCTTCGAGGTCAAAAGTTTGGATTCAGTTCAAAGGGTCACACTTTAGGACTAAAGGGCCACATGTGGCCTTGAAGTCACAGGTTCCCCACCCTCGAATCCATCCCTACTCCTTTCATAGATGAGGAGAATGAGATCCATAGAGGCAATGTAGCAAATTGTAAGTACTAGAGACAGTAATCAACCCCATGTCTTTTTGACATTCAAATCCAGTACTCTCTCTACTGTCCCATGGGAATATCAGCAGAGGTTCCATGTTGGAAATTTATTGCCACGTAAAGTAATTTAATTGAGATTGGCTCCTGGTCAATTGAGAATTGGTTGTAAATGTTTGTAAAGAGGATGCTGTGTCTGAAACTCTGAATTAATTCTGCTCCTTGACTCTCAGGTGCCAAGTCCAACTATCTGACCATCTTGACACAGGTTATTTTTCTCTTCCTTTGTTAGTGGTGGTGGGGGACTTTTTAGTGCTTTGGTCAAGAATCTTGACCAAATAATAATCCTTAATAAAAGGATTTGTTCTGTGAAGTTTGGATTCACAACCTGTGGCCTCAAGGCCACAGGTTCCCCACCCCTGGTCAAAATGGATGAACCATGGAAAAGTGATGAGGGACAGCTGAGGCAGGCAAGGTATCATGCACAATCCCTCCCCAGGAGGACAGTTCTCCATGTCCTTTTATTCCCCTTTCCTCCAAGCTATGAAATGCAGAGAGCATCTGTCTTATTCAAAATAATAAGGTCAGGATGCTGTTGTCCCCTCTTCTAAACTGTTATCTATGATTACATTAGTATGAGAAACTCCCAGTGAGGAAACCCACTTTACATTTTATTGTCTTAAAGAGTGGTCTGGGACTTTGAGAGGATAAGCAATTCCCCAGGGTAGAGAAAGTGAGGTTAAGAAAGTAAGAAGAAATAGGATTTTTTTGTTTTCCTGAAAAGTATTTATGGAGTTCTTTCTGGATCATAGCACATGATATCTATATGCATTATATATATATATTCTTTAAGGTTTGCAAAACACTTTTATGGGCAGCTAGGTGGTTCAGTGAGTAGAGTGTTGGGCCTGGAGTCAGGAAGTCTCATCTTCCTGAATTCAAATCTGACCACAAACACTAGCTGTGTGACAGTGGGCAAGTCATTTAACCTGGTTTGCCTCAGTTTCCTCATCTGTAGAATGAGCTGGGGAAAGAAATAGCAAAACACTCCAGTATCTTTGCCAAGAAAACCCCAAATGGGGCCACAAAGTTGTACACACTGAAAAAAACAACTGAAAAGCATTTTACCTGTAATGACATTTGATCCTCAAAATAAGCCTAAAGTAGGTACTATTATTATTATCTCTATTTTCTGAATGTGGAGACTGAGGTTGAAAGCAATTAAGTGACTTGACCAGGGTTATACATTCTGAAGCAGGATTTGAACTTAGGTGTTCCTGACTCCAAGTCTAGTTCTCTATCCACTATATCACCTAGCTGCTTATGTCCAAAATAGACATAGAATCACTGAGGATGGGTGCCAGCATCTTGGGGAATAAAGATAGACTTTGTGTAGGAGGTAGCATTTGACGTGGGCCTCAGAGGAAGCTAACACTTCTACCTGGGCCTCACATGTCCTCCACAGGCCTGTGGTCACCTTAGCTACCATTCTCTGAGGTGCCTACTCTGAAAAGCAATGCCAAAACCTGCTCCCACTGTCCCAGGAATAGATAATCCTAGATAACTCTGTGTGTGTGTGTGTGGGGGGGGAGCGGTGAGGCTTGTTTTTCAGGAATGCCCACATCTTGTTACTTTGTGATTGGGCAGTGAGTCTGGAGGGCTGTGATGGTCTCTGACCCAGGAGAAGGCTATATATACCCTGATGTGAGGTTTTTCTTTGGGGTTCACTTTGGGAAGAGTTGTATGATTTGGCCAGATGAGACTCTAGGCAGCTGTTCAGCCTCCTGGGTTTGAAAACCCAGATGTTGGTGCTTCCCTCTCTGGTAAATAACTAGATATGGATGTAATGGTCAGATGGCTGGAAGCCTGTCTGCTGATCTGTTTCTCTGTCTGCTTGTAACTTCTGTTTGTATTCTCTAAAGTTCAGGGTGTTGACTTTTCCTCCTGAACTAGGTAAATGATATATGTTTGATTAAAGTAAGATTGTTAACCCATTTTGAGTTGCTTTCCTTTAGAAAAGCAAATCTAAGAACCCGTGCTAACAGCCATGCTGGGTATGCTAGGATGCTTGCTGCTACATGAGGTGGCAACTTAACTAAGGTCATACACCTAGTGAGAGCAGAGTCTACCACTCAGGGCTCTGGGCTTCTATTCCAGCTCTCTTTGCACCCCATTGTACTACATCTTTAGGCCTAGTGTCTCTGGAATGACCTCTCCAAGGACAATCCCACTGTGATTTCCCCAGATCTCTGTTTTGCCTAGGGAGTGGGAGCACTGAGGGGGAGGAGGGGTGGCAGAAGAAAAAGCAGCATGATGTAGTAGAGAGCCCTGGGTCTAGGGTCAAATTCCAGGCCTGGTACTTTACAAATGCAAACAGCTCACACTTCTATGGCACCTGTCTTATGACAACCTGTGAAGCAGAATCATAGGATTCTAGTTTTAGATTTAGAAGGACCCTTAGAGGGCCTTTCATTTTACAGATGGCAAAACCGAGTTGCAGAAAAAGGAAGTGACTTGCCCAAGGTTATATAGGTGGCAGAATCAGGATTTGAATGAGATCCTCTGAACCTAAATTCAGCACTCTTATTATCACCCCTATGTTATAAAAAACTGGGGCTCAGAAAGGTTCAGTATTACTTGTCTGAGGTCCCTCATATCTGCTGAAGGCAAAGCTCAAACCCAGGTCTATCCAACTCTAAACCTAGTGCATTTTCCACTTAATACACCACACTGCCTCCTTTTACTTGCTGCCCATTAGCCTGCATGGAAATCCCTTTCCCTCTCTGGGCCTCAGTTTCTTCACCTATAAGACAAAGGGGCCAGGTAATCTGAACTCTAGGGTAGTATCTAACTCAAAAATCCTAAGAACCCATTTCTGGGGGTTTGAGACAGTGGCAGTAGGAGTGTTGGGAAGGGAAGATTGTTTTAAGCACCACGAGGGTTCCTTGTTCTTCTGTCCTAAGGCTTGGCCAACTCAGCTCCAAGCTCCAATTTCAGAGCAGCAGTGCAGCTTCTTGCTGTGTGGTACCCTAGCTCAGCTCTAGGGTTCACACCTGAATGTGTTGGGGAAGATGTTTGAGGAGCTAAAGGTGTGAGTTCACATCTCAGTTGCTGGGGCTTCTGGGCTGAAAATAGCATTCTCTGAGCTGGGCTCACCCAGGGTGTGAAAAGCTTCCCTCTCAGGGAGAGAAGCAGAAATGAGGAAGGAAAAACAAATCATGAAATCCTTGTGTTTGCAACAAAAGGAAATGCCAAGTTCAGAATTCCTGTCCTAAAGAGCTTTCAATAATAACTCATAACAATGACTCACATTTACATTGTATACAAATCATTTTCTTCACAACTGAGAGTTATGAAAGTGCAAATGTAGGAGTTATTGCTCCTACTTTACCGATGAGGAAGTATAGGTCCAAGAGATTAAATGACTTATCTGGGGTCACAGAAACTAGTAAGACAAGTATTCTGAATAATAGTAACTAACATTCTTTGGTGCTTTTAAATATTTTAAAGAACATCCAGTGACAGATTTTATTTGATCTCTCCAACACCTCTGCAGGGCAGTCGAAACAGTATTTTCTCCATTTTATAGATAAAGGATCTGAGTCCCAGACTCAGGGAATTTTTCCAGGGTCACAAAGCAAATTAATGAATGAGTAGTGGAGCCTGGACCAGAACCCATATTTCATTCCCACTAAAGAGAGGGGGTGTCTTTTTATGAATTTTGTAGTCAATCTATTGTCTTCTGCTAAATTCTGATCTTTTTTGAAGTAATGGACATACCTGTATCTATTTTGTATGTATTTCCTTGGTGTTCCCTTAGTGGGGTGAAGGGGAAGTTATTTTCCTAAGTGTTGTAAAATAATACAATATCCTCTTACACAAGATATAAACTCCTTCAGAGCAGAGACTATTTCTTTTTTATCTTTGTGTGCCCAGCAGTAAGGATAGTTTCTGGCACATATTAGGTCCTTAATAAATGTTGGTTGATTGATTAGCTGCTGTGTGACCACGGTTAAGTCATTTAAACTCTCAGTGGGCCTCAGCAACAATTTTAGGACTACAAATTACAGTCTAGTTATTGATTCTCAGCTTTTACTGTGGAAATTTCCTACACTAATGAAACCACAGACTTTCCTCCCCCCACCCTAAAAAAATGTAGCCCTGTGGGCAGGTTACCATAAGACTGACATCTAACCTTCCCATAACCCCAGGAGCCTGCTGAGGTGTTGAGGGTAAGTGAGCACAACTCTAAAAACATTGTCAGGAGTGCTGGGAAGGGAAGGGAAGGGAAGCTTGTTCTTAGTACCATAAGGGTTCTCCTTCCCCATCCTCCAAAGGCTTGACCAGCCAGCACTAAGCTCCTACCTCCAGGGCAGTGGCCAAAGCTCCTTGTGTATTCAATTCTAAGGCTCACACATGGACTGGCTACTGAGGATGTTTGAGGGATTGCCAGTGTGAACTCACATTTTAGGTGGGGAAGACTGCTAGGGAGGGCTGAGTGAATTTTGTGTTATTTGAATAATCCAGTGAGCTGTGGGATAGTAGAAAGATGTATTTAGAGAGTCAGGGGGCCTGTGTTCAAAATCTAAGTCTGATGTAACTGTGACTGAATTCATACTATCTAGTTCCTCTGAGCCTCAGTTTCAAATTCTGTAAAATGGGGACAAAAATTTTTGGCCTACTTACCTCATAGAGTTTTTGGGGAACACATTTTACAAACCTTAAAGAAAGCCATTTAACTAATCTGGAAATCAAAACTTAAAAAACTCCAAATGTTAAAAATTGTTTTTACAATAAATACAATAATAAAATATTATTATTATTATTATTTTTAAAAAAGTCATTTAAGCTCTTTAGGCCTACTTTTCTCATCTGGAAAATAATTAAGTTGGACTAGAAAACCTCTTAGGGCCCTTCTAGCTCTAGGTATAAGATCTTACAAGCCGTGTCGACTATTGTCATCACTATTAATTTATCCAGCCCAGATACACTCACCCTAAAAACATGGGTACTGACCTCATCATGGAAGGGAAATGGACCCAAAGTACAGGATAAATCATACATTTCTGGACATGGCAAATTTGTAGATGTGTTTTACCCAACTTGCTTATTTTTTACAAGGATTATGTTTTTCTTTTTTAGTGGGGGGGGGGTGGTGATTGAAGGGGGAGAGGAGGAAGCAAGTGACAGTATTGCCAAAATAAAGAGAAAGGAAACAAAAGAGGGCCATCGGAGCATCTTTTTTTAAGAAATACACAGAACAGATCAGAGGAAGTTCAGAGGAAAACACAGACAAGCTGGACAGCTTTGAAAGTAATATGTTGAATTTATTATATCTTTTTAAGGCAAGCTATACATAATAGAGATTAATGGTTTCCCACAGAATTCTCTTTTTCCTAGCAACTTTGTGTAGAAAAATACTCTGTCTCTGTCTCCTTCTCTTCCCCTCCCCCTGGGTGGGGGGAAAGAAGGGCTCTTCATTTGAAGACTGATCTGAGATCTGAGACCATTTAGAGATTTAGTGTTGACTTGTTGGCTTATAACTTCCTCCCTAGGAAAGATCAAGGATGAAGTAAGGTCTGGAGAACTTTAGTTAAGAAAGCTTAAAAGGCTTAGGTGGCATTCCATCTGGGACTAGGTAGATTTCTTTTATCTAAACTCTCAATTATTTTATTCTGGTGAAGTAATTTTATTTATAAATGTGTATATTGTATTTGTCCTTGCAAATAAAACCTAGGTGACACAATCTCATGACCTGGAGTACTCAGAGAAGGGAAAGAGAAGTGACAGTTAAGACCACAGGCTATCAGAGAATGGGTGTTAGGGGCTAAGAAAAAAGAAAAAGGTAGAAGTTGGCTACGGGGGAGCTTTAAACCATAAGCTGGGGGCCTGGTGGATTCGGGGCCTAGAAGCATCACTGCTTCCAAGGTGAGGCTTAGGGATCTGTGAAGTTAAGCAAACAGTGAAAGCTGAAAGCCCTGAGGACTGAAGTCCAAGTTCAAATTCCAGAGGGTTAATTGGTAGCCTGTGAAGCTGATCACTGGTTGAGGTCTGAGATTCAAGGCTGAACCTGCACACTCTCAGTCTAGAGGGTTCTCCTCCAGACACAATTTCATGTTCAGAAATCTTTTCCTAAGACTAGAACGATCTTCCCTGCCAAAATGGTGGTTCCCTTAGGTTTCAAGTAACAAGCAACTCAACATTTCACTTGCTCCAGTGGGTTTCCCAGTCTTAGACTGTTGACTTAGCAAGGTGGAAAGGGGAGAGGAGATCCACAGGACACTTACAGATGTGTCTGCTGCCCTTAAGACCTCCTCACCAGGCTTCAGGACCCCAGAAGAGGTTACTTCACCCCCATGGTACGTGGGAAGGGCTTTTCTGGAGCAGGAAGTTCAGGAGACCCTTTGCAACATTTTCCTTGGGTCCTTGAGAATTTAAACTCCTACACTGATGGGTGCAGTAGGGGTACCTTTGTATATTCCCAGCACGCATCCCAACCTTCATTTCTACCCTAAAGTACAGGAGATAATTAAGTCTCTCTCAGGCCTCCTCAGTATAATGCAGATTAATTTATTATTTAAATCTGAATAGAATATTAGCTCATTTTCTTAATAGTTCTGATAAATGCTCAGTCACTCAAAGGCAGAAGACATGCTCCCCACCCCCCACATTCTAATTTTCTTGAAAAACATTTTATTCCACAGTATGATGGAAATGTGGGGCCACCCACTCTCCTCTGTTACAGGAGCCCTTTCAATGATCTCAAAAGCCTTCTGTAACATAAGATACAGGCCTGGCCCTGTTGCCCCCTCCCCACTCAAAATGGTGAGGATGTTATCCTATCAGAAGCAGTGGCTACAATCAAAATTTTTCGAAGATATCTGAACATGCATGTGTAGGTGTACAAATGTAGGTACAGATGTGTATGTGTGTGAATGAGTGTGTGTGAGGGTGGGGGAGGTGGGGGGCACATCCTTCCTTCTCATCATCTCTGCTACATGTCTGCTTTCATCCTGCAAATGGAGGCATTTCAAACTGGAAACAACTTTTTGCTCAGCAGCCTTCCAAACTACAAATGGGCTGAAGTCTGACACCCTGTAATTTCATCAAGTAGACTGGGGGACTCCGATAATCCGGGGTCTCCAGACTTCCCTCCCACACATTTGTATACAGAACCATGCACATGTGCTGTATACATGTGTTTTTATATAATGTGTATAGATGGACGGGAAGGAACATCTTCTAGTACAGGAGTGGGGAACCTGAGGCCTCAAGGCCAAGTTTGAATTCTGTCCAAGGGCTTCACTTGAGGACCTATAGGGCCACATGTGGCCTTGAGGCCATAGGTTCCCCACCCCCCTAGTCTAGTGGGATCTAAGGGGCTGACTTCATTATTGCCCCAG